>NC_135565.1:3571641-3611641 GCF_964340395.1 Glandiceps talaboti | reverse complement strand
CGCAGTTTAATTTTCGCGCAAGGCCGTCAGTGGATTTTTTGTGTGAACATAAACAATACGTTGAGCTGAGAACAATGAAATTTGACACTGATTGATGGGCAGTATTGCTCTGTCGGCATCCGTCAGTTGCAGTGCTCTATTGTTTCCAACTGCGAAGATACTGTGACACGTTGACTTGTGACAAATGTAGGTGTTAATTTGTTCAATTATGTACTAAACAAGTTACCAGATCACACAATACGAAAGTTGGGTAGCTCACAGCCTCAAAGCAGGAGCCGTCAACACACATGCGTCAATACGGTACAGTCACACGTTTGGTGAAACACTAATCAAATCACGTCAGTGTCTCTGTTTTGCGTCTTTTTGGAATGAAGTTCAAAAGGTCACGTTGGTTACATTTTGATACTCAGTATCCGAAGTCACAGAGAATGATCCGATTGATACACGTTACTTACAATACTGTATATGATTCTTGTATCAATAAAATGGCATGAACAACCATGCAAACTTAAAAATGCGCGAATAATTACCCGGTTCACAGTATATAAATTTCCAATAGGAATTGTTTTATGAAAGTTCAGAATATTCAAAAATACACCAGTTTATTTAAGACTGTAGCTACCTTTACCATGTTAAGTTTGACGAGCCTTCAGTAAATCTTTGGCATTGGCCTTCAACATGTATGTTATAGCTTACAAGCAAACTAACCCACAGATAGTCTAGTTACTATACATGTAGTCAATTCACTTTCTACAATCTCTCTCTCTCTATGTCTAGTCAAATGAACACATTTTACTGATAATCTAGCTAAATCTCCTTCTGGGGAAAAGGTAAACAGTGCATGTCAGTGGTAATCCATACACTGACAAGTAGTTGTAATTGGTTACTTCATTCAATTTACTACAAACTCGACCTCAATTTTGAAAGTGAGTCACACAAGGATGTGAAAACACCCTCACATTTCTATCAATGCATAAACTAACACTGTCCATAGTAAGAATGGAATGTCATGCTAAAGTAAGCCATGTGACTATACAGTGGAGATTATTGAGATGCTTGTATCGCCTATAGGGACAAGACTTACCCACAGACTAAGTCGTCCGTGTGTCTGTCAATTGAGATAATATGCAAATTCAAAGCAAACATACAAAAATTAATGCGACACAAATGTATTAGTTTTCTAAAAGGTAGAACATCTCATGTATACATGTCATTAAATACATTCCTTAGGTTGGTACATCACATTAGAGCTGCACTAGTTGTAACTAGAATTCTGTTTTTTCAATCAGACAAACATATCAACTGAAAACGTTAAAATAATTAGACATCGTGAATGTTTCATAGAGGTCAGTTTGATCCATAGATAGTACAGTAAACAAGTTGTAATCATTGCATTGGTAGTGCTGATAGTAAGGTACAGACTCAAGATAATTTGATGGTACAATATTCAGGGTGTACAATGTTATCACAAAACAAGTTCCAAGGTCATTCAACAAGTTACAGCTAGTGTAGTTTTGAAAAATAGTTTCAGGACCAAAGAATTGTTATTATTGACTAGTAATGTTTCCCCTGTTCTGGTTAAACTGTCCACTATCTGGCTTTTCAGCTAGTCAGTTTGACATGGCCTGTCAACCTAAACAGTCCACTATCTGGCTTTTCAGCTAGGCAGTTTGACATGACCTGTCAACCTGAACATAGAAAGCATTACTTGCAGGTAGGCAGAACTCTTGATTGTGTAACAAGATCTATTAACTAATAATGAATTCTTTGTAAATTAATTACTGCAAATACTTGTGATAGCCATAACAGTGGTTAATTTCTACATCAGGTCAAACATACCAGCTTGCCAAACACTTTTTTTTTTTAAGTTGACATGGAGGCTTAAGGTATGGCTGTTATAAAATGCCTCTCTTAAGATTAGAACACAAAACTGGAAATAGGAATATTCTGTTCTATTATAGTGATTTCTTTTTATTAGTTTTGGCTAATTTTAACAATTAAAATAATGAAGCCTGGAACAAAAACGTCGTCTGACTGGACAAAAATCTTACCAACAGTGCTACATCTTATCATCTGTCTCAACAAATATCTTAGAAGATTTTTGTCAAGACGGGCGAGAAAATGTAGCACTGTTTGTAAGATTTTTGTCCAGCCACACAACGGTTTGTTTCAGGTTTCATTGTATCAATTGTAATCCCAGAAAACGTATGAAATTTATTGCTTGTTTTCAGACATAGAATCAAAACAAGTCTTCCATTTTTTGATATTACCTGTAGAACTTGGCGTACAAATTATTTTAAGTACACAGCTACTAAAAATATGTCAACCATATGGCATGGTGCACAGCCATATGTTGGAATGCTAATTTGCAGACATTGTAGAAGTGGCTGGGTGTAGTAATTAGAATAAATTTGTCATTCACATAGCAGTATAACTTAGCAGTCAGCAAAATACATGCTTCTAAACAGATGCTGTGATACTATCACTAACTGAAGGAGCAGAAACATTTGAACTGGCATAGAAATTTGCCATGCAGTGCTTCGAATGAGTAGTTTTGAAAAGTTACTACATTGAAGGGGAACGCCACTCCATGAAATAGAGACATTTTCATAAACTATGAGTTCTGAGTCATTTCATGATTTTACATCACCTACAATGGTTTGTGATTTCAGAGAAACATCAAGTTGAGCTTGTGCCTTTATAGGGTAACTTTGATAAGGGCCATTGCATGATGGGAGTCAGCAGAACTAGTGTATTCAAGTTGAACACTGACTATTCATGTGTCCTAAGTGCATATTCCCTTAAGTGTAAAACATTTCTCATCCTTTTTGAAATATTCTTTGGTGGTTGCTGACACAAGATGACTTGTCATACTAGGAAAAAAAAACATTTGATTTGTGATTGTAGATAGAATAGATAAACTAAGAAATTATATTGCCACACCACACTCTGATAAAGTTATTTTTGAGAGGCACTTGGATGACTCTCAATGTGTACTCTAGTCTAACAGACATGAGACATTAAGTGTAAAAGAACAGCTTTCCAGTGGTCTGATGTAGTCATCTTGTGTTAGTGCTGTCATGGAATCTTTCAGAAGAAAAGTTGGCCTTTTGTGTGATAAGTAAATCGAGAGAACAGAACATTCCAAAATGGTTAAAAGTGAAACATAACATAAAGTAGTATGTGGCCTCTTTAGCACCAATCCTTTCATCTTTGTAATCGACGTAGGAAGTGATTTCATTATTGTATTACTCTACCAGGTCAATAAGTTGGGTGATGTGAAGCTATTACAAAGCTATGACAAAGTAACCACATAAGACCCTATACGATTGCATGTAGGGGGTCTATGGTTACCACTGATTGGACAACATACATAGATATACTTTTATGACTCATTAACACTGCAGCCAACAGATGTACTTGTATCCTTTGTTTTCTAAACCAATCAGAATGAACCTTATAAAATGCTTCACATGATCTCTAACAAGTGCCAGTATTGGTCCTTGTTGCCTTTGCTCACTGTGTGAATACTAGGAATATTTTGTTACAGACGATAAGTAGGTAACAATCTATCACAGTTCTCGTATAAGTTTACCCTAATCTCATACTTCGTTACTGAGCCTCCCAAACCTTCAAGGAGATATTAAGAGAAAGTTTGGGTTAAAATGTGTATACTTATGCTTGAGAGGAAAGATGAGAATTTATCAAGTCACTCTGTAAGATACCCAGATAAGTGACTATATTGAGATATAAAGTTTATAACACACTTGCAGTTGGTAAAAAAAACTGGTAAAGAACATTAGGGGCGATTGCACAGTGTCACATAAACTCAACAAGCGATCTTTGTTCATTTAGGAGGGGAGGAGGTCTGTCGTCAGTGCAATTGCTGAACTTCATTTTCACACTTGTAACTAAATTTTGAAAACTGTCATGCCTTCATTGATAAAACTTAAAAGCTTCTGTATTTACTACTTGAGATGATGATAAAAATTACTTCTAATGTGAGAGACTGTGCTGGGTTTCCGGTAGTATTCACCATCATCTCAGTAAACAGGTTCATAAGGTTGGAACTTCATGTTTACCATCATGTTTTTACATTGCATCGATTGTAGTGGTGTGACCACTACAAATTTCATCATGGTTTACATCGTATATAAATGTGTGATGTCACACTCGTGAACGTTCGTTTAGAGGAGGGGGTTTTATCCTAATGAAAGATTTTTGCTGATTGAGCTTGTGCAACATTGTGCAATCGACCCTTAGCCCATCCAGCTTGACCATCATCGATAGAATGACAAATTCAGTAGTTTCAGCTGACCTCTAGGTGGCATTATAACGATGTTCCTGCTAAGTTGATCTGTATTTAGACTGACTGATTTGCCATTCTCTATGCTCTTGTAGTCGTTTTGTGTTTAGCTAATGTTAGACAAGACTGTGCTAACAATGATGGATAGTTAAGTTTACCAATGTGTGTTATAAATAACCTTTGTAATTGATTGGTCTACCAAACCAATCAATATTTTTTATTTGCCGTTTTATTTCCTAAACTGAACTTCTCATGTAACGGTTTAATGAATGTTCTGGTTATCAGAATGAGTCTGTTTTCAGTGCTGGGTATGCTATTAAAAAGTGGCACAAGCTGAGTTTTGTAAGCTTTTTAGGCTCAAGTGAAAAAAACTATTCTAGTGTACTATGTATGTCAATGCATGCCTTCTATACCATTTCAATTTATTTTGACATTGTTAAAACTGTTGATTACATATGAGGCCTAAAAAAATAATTGTTTGGTTCTGGTTACCCAACCCCACCTAACTTTTCACTGCCGACCTTAATCGTTTTTTATGTATTCGAGAAAAAAATTGTGAAAACTCACAAGAAATAGTGGATGTGGAAACTGACGTCAACTTAAAAAGACAAAATAAAACTGTTCTTCCAATCTGTAATGGCTGTACATCTGATAGGAAGAAATAAATAACACAGAGACCATTTGGAAAACAATGGAAAACCTGAAGTAGACACTCACACAGAAAAAAAAAATAAAATAAAAAATCTACCTACCCCTAAAATTAAGTGTAATCAGAACCACACCATTTTTTTATTAGGCTTTAAGTAGGAAGTTCTAGTACATTTTATGATACAATAATTATGTCATTGGATTGTTCGTAAGCCATATCCTTGTATCAGGTTTGAGTGCCATTAATTGCAAGTGATGGTTAAGTATGCATCAGTTGGTAGAATACTGTGAGTACTTTTTAATATGCAGAAAAAAATTACATCCTAAAATATATAGACTCCACTTGTGCCTCTTTAATCTGTCATACAACACTTGTAACTAGACTGAAAATACATAATAAAGCAATTTGAAAATCTCAGTGTCTAGTGGCCCAATCAGGTTGTTCATCTACAAATTTACTTTATACTAATAACGTGTCAATTATATGTACTGGTACTGGTGCACTGGTAAATTATCATGCTCAGTTAAAGTTATCATGCTCTATACATGTAATGAGTGAGGGTTCAATCAAAGGTCATTCTTCCAATATCTACTGTTGGGGTTCCATTTTCACAAATCTGTCTCCATTCCTTTCATCATATTGACTGTGAACCACTAAGAGATAATCTTGACAGTATTTTTAGTGATACATGTACATCAAAACTGTAACCTGTATTATTTGTCTGTTAATGTTATCTCATGTATTCATCTCAGCTGCATGTGTTCATCTACATAATGACTTCATTTGAATAATCATGTGACATCCTACTAGTAAGCTGACTAACAACCTGATTGGGCAATTATACATCAAGATTTTCAAATTGTGTTATCGACCATTTACAAGTGTTGTATGAGAGATTAAACAATATCAGAATGGTTTCCTTTTATATTGTGTATTTCTGTCCCTCCTTAAAATTAGGAAGGAATTTTTTATTTTAGTTAGTTTATTTATTTATTTGTTTTTCAATTTCTTGTTATTTTGATTTGGTTGTAGTAATTATGTTGATGATAAGATATATTCTGTAATTAATATCAGCTTTGTGTTCGTGTTGACAAAATACAAATAGGGAAGGAGTGATAGTATTAGGGCAGGAGTGATATTAGGGAAGGAATGATAATAGGGAAGGCGTGATAATATGGAAGGAGTGATAATATGGAAGGAGTGATATTAGGGAAGGAGTGATATTCAAAAATTGTTTAAAATGAATCATGGATGGAACGATGAAAGCATGTCATAATTTAAACAACAAACAAACAAACAAACAAACAGAAATTAAGATGTCATTACAATGCAAATTTATTACATTTTGTGTTAGTTAATATCTGATGTAGTTGTGCTGAGGCTATTTTGAAATCTTTGTGGACAGATTTTATTGTTTTGTTATCAGAGAAATGGATTATGAATCTGTGTTAAGAGAGAGAGAGAGAGAGACAGAGAGAGAGACAGAGACAGAGAGAGAGAGAGACAGAGAATGAGATAGATAGACAGATAGATAGATAGATAGATAGATAGATAGGGTTGATTGTTTATTGTACATATTTTATACCAGTTAAACCTTAGGTTCTATTTTCAGAACTGCCTGCTTGACTAATCTAATTTTATCACCTAAACAATGAAAGATGGTATTATCATTACATGTCAGAATGTGCCCTCACAGTTGGATGTGTCCACATGGGTTGTCATGACGTCCAACAGCTGGGGTATATTTTCTGATCATAGGCAATAATAACTTGGCTTGGGCATGCAACAGTGACATTTAGGTATCACTGGGTTCTGCCATGTTATTGTACAACATGTTTACTCATCACAAGTAACTCTGTCCATTTAGCAACATTAGATTTATAATTAACCTACAGTATACCGTGGTATTTCACGTGTGGAATCTGACATTTTTGACACAAGCACAGACAACTTGTAGCAAAATAAGCAACGTCCAATGTGCGTCACACAATTTGACAATTGATAGGGAGTAAATGTACATATAGCATGGATAGTGCTGTTCACAATTCTCTATTGGTAAGAAAACAATTTGTCGATTAGGTACAGAACTGTGCCTTGTGTGGTGTTTTTGTAGTTGTTTAGTTTAGGGCAGAAGATATATCTGTTTATGTTATAAAAAAAACATTGTCTCCAAAGAACACCAAGGCAACCCCAATTGGACTTATTTAAACAAGAGAGTGTAATTCAATATGTGTAGAAATGATAACTAGATAGACTTAGCTATCACAGAGTTGAGAAGTGTGTCACAAACGGACTTGTCACATTTTGTATTGAACTAAAAACAAGCACACAGCATGCCAATGCATGTAGACAAGGCCATACAATTCTCCTGTTCTGATAATACTGTATATTATACACAGACAGATATGAGAATGAGAAGTTGTCAGCAAAAAAACAAAATGCTGGACTGATAAGCAGACTATACAGTATTTATAATAAAAGTGGAGAGATAGCAATTCTCGATACCTGCAATAGAATTCTACCCTCCCCCCACCCCACCCCCAGGTTAGTGATAAACGTAACGACTATTTGATTTCTTGGTTGACATGCATTACACATGAATATGTATTACTATAACTTAGTGTGTGTGAGAATGAGTCGACCGTCTTGTTCTATTTTGACCCTCTAAAATGAGGTAAAATGTTATTGCAGGTGCTGAGAATTGCATTGTAATCAAAGAAGGGCATCAATAGTCCCTGATATAGAAATGGAGTCTCAACTATTAACGCCATTGTCAGTTATTTTATTATATGGTGTGTGTAAGTTCCATAGTCCATCTATTTATTATTTAAGAGGAATGCGTAAGATTTTTTAATTTAGTTTACATGTACTATTTATTTAATTTACATGTACCACCTGGGGGAGGGGGGAGGGTAGAATTCTATTGCAGGTATCGGGAATAGCCATCACTGCTAGAGTAGGCAGACATCTGTGGAAATTTTACTTGATTTTAAACTTAGTTTGAAACCTTCACAAAACCACCATCAGTGTAGAACTGTACACACATGTTGTAACAGTATTGGAATTTAAGAAGTTATTCACAAGTATCAAAATGATCACTTTCATTGAAGTGGTTCTGCTGTGATGTGATCAACCATTCTAAATTATTCCTCTTGATGTTACCGTAAACTGCTGAAAATGGTTCCTGCTGATGTAATGTTCAACCAATCACAGTGGTCTCTAATGATGTCATTTTCAACCAATCACAGTGTCCCTGGTGATGTCACGTTCAACCAATCACAATGGTCCCTGCTGACATAATGTTCAACCAATCACAATGGTCTCTAATGATGTCATGTTCAACCAATCACAATGTCCCTGGTGATGTCATTTTCAACCAATCACAATGGTCGCTGGTGATGTCATTTTCAACCAATCACAATGGTCGCTGGTGATGTCATGTTGAACCAATCATAATGGGCCCTGGTGATGTCATGTTGAACCAATCACAGTGATCTCTGATGATATAACATTGAACCAATCATAGTGGTTTCTTGTACTGCAATCATGATGAATCAAAATAGTCCCTGGTGATGGTCCATGACAATTTCAAATTGGACGTGTGAAATCAAAATATCCTTAGTCAAGAGAATTTTGCTGGAAGGTAAGTCTACAGGTAAGTGTCATGTAGTTATGTCTACAGGTAAGTGACATGTAGTCATCAGTCTACAGGTAAGTGACATGTAGTCATCAGTCTATGGGTTAGTGTCATGTAGTTATCAGTTTGAAATATTCCCCAGTGACTGTAAAAGTGGCACAAGCTGAGTTTGTAAACATATTACTTAAGTGATAATACTTAAACAAAACCACATTCCAGTATGATATGTATAATAAATTATGTCATTGGATTGTTTATAAGTCATCTCCTAATACCAGATTTGAGTTCAGTCAATTTCAAGCGTTGGTTAAGTATACATCAGTAAGTACAATACTGTGAGTACCTTTCAAATATGCAGCAGAATCTACATCCAAATAAACTCAGCTTGTGCCCCTTTCATTTGTATGTTCTACAGTGAACATGTACTTGGTCATCATGATTCAAATTTGTAGGTATATATTTACAAGAATACATCAAGTGCTCATTAAACACACATTTATCTCAGAGATGCCATCTAGTTTGGAGATACCACCTAGTTTAATATGTGCAAGGAAAACAGGAAAATTGTGTCAATTCATTCAGAAAATGTATGGGTGGTCACAATTAACTCGTCAGTATTCCACTGGAATAGCTCACATACATTTTCTGTATACATTGTACTTCAACAAATTAGGTTGTCTCAGTTACCCAGCCCCTCACTGCTAGTACTGGGTCTGTACTATGAAAGCACCCAAACAAGAGTCTGGGGTAAGGTAATCTCAATCACTCGCACCAGATTGCAATGCATGTTGTTGAATACATCACATCCAACATGACAGGCAGTATAATCTAGGTACCTTTGTAACGGGTTATCATGTCTCAAGCGACTGATACAGCTTATATACTAGTATATATACAGCAAACAGGCCTTGTAAGCCCATTTTTCATGACTTTAAAGAAATATACTGTGTGACGTCAGGTGCAGGCAACATTGGAATATTTCCCAGACTCTTTTCTTGTTGGTCTTGTGGTAGAGTCTCCAGCAGTGAGAGTTTGGGTAACTGAGACTACAACTTACAATTGAAGTAACTTTACCAAAGACTTGAAAACAAATGACAGTAATCTGTCAACATCTGTACAAATAGTTTTGTTGTACAGAGGAAACAGGGTTGGTGTAGTATTTTATACCCCAGACTTGTTTCGTTACTTCAAGGCAGTATGCACTTAGAAGCACAAGTGTGTTTTGAATCTGTTAATGTTAGCCTTGTTTTGACTGTCTCTATCATTGTGTTTAAAAAAAACATTGTGTAATGTGACTAAAATGCCACACCAACCCGGTTTCCATAGTGTTTACTTTTAAGATTGATATAACATCATATCCAGGGTAGTATGTTAAAGGTTACAAGGTAGATGTAGATAATTTACCTGAAAAGTTACCCATTTAAGACAAGGCAAATTATTTACGTACTACCATCATGACAGAGCAGTTTTATGAAAAGTAGACTTTATACTTTTTAACCGACAAAAAAGACATATATGTATAATTCTCATGTACATACAAAGATATGAAATAGGATAAAGGTACTCAACATATTCTTTCTGACATGTGTAAATAAATTTATAGGCCATGCATTGCATTGTGATTTAGCTGTTACTCAATTGTACAACCAGAAACAGGCAAGTATTTACAAGTGAGTGGTACTTGTTACAAACAGGGAAAGTAAGTAAATGCATTAGATTTATTAACACTTTACACAGTATGTTGGAAGTACAAAGAGATTTATATTACATTCCATCATTTGATAAGAACAGTTGTATGGCCTCTTTACATGATAGTTCATGTTCACAAACAAATGTCCAGTTCCCCTGACATTTCATGTACATGTAAAGAGGCCATACAACTGTTCTTATCAAACCTTGAAATGTAATTCAAGTCTCTGTTGTTCCAACATGCTGTGGTAAGTGTTATTAATCCAATTCAGTTGTTTACTTTCCCTGTTTGTAACAAGTTCCACTTGTACATACTTACCTGTCACTGGTTGTATAAATGGTTCGTTTTTATGTATAATATGCATTCTAATTTTCATCTAAGAAGAGATATATTTGAAATTTTCAACACAGAACACAATCTACTAAAAAGTCATTGGTCTTGATTTTCTTGTACACATTTTGAATTCTTTCTCAAAGCAAATACTTAGTTTCAAATTTCTCAGTCCAATATTATGCAAAACAAGCCCTACCAGAATAGTGAACTGTCTGTGGAATAAACTTCCATTGAAAGTACAGCTGAAACCTACAGAAAACATCTTGAGAAGAATTTAAAAACCTATCTATTCTCAAGAGCCTTCCAACTGTATACCGCATAGCCTCTGAACTTTATCTAATGTTGGAAAATCATACTTTATCAATTGATTGATCAGTTAATTGATTGATTGATTGATTGATAACACTAAATTTCTGCTCAAATCCCTATGTTGATTTCTACACAGAATACTCCATGCTTTTTTTTCTCACCTAAAGAATTGTAATCCTAGTACGACATGGGTCTGTTTGACAAGAGCTATAAGGTAATCCATAGATCATCCACCTGGTGGGGAGGGTCTGTGGGTAGTCATAGTAAAGCTTGTTTATAACACCAACAAAGAACAGTTAAAAGTGATTTAGAAAAAAAAACTCCAGCTTTTCAAATAATTACTTTATTACATGATAGGAAAAAGATATTTGGGGAAAAAATGTGAAAGTAAACAAAAAATAAATATTTGTAAACAAATATGGCCAATCTCAAACCTCTGTGACTAAACCCATCTATTGGATGATATTATCACAGGTAGACATACTGAGTGATGTATAAGACAACAAAGTTCAGTAACTGTTACAGGTGCCAAGTTTGAAATTTGTTATGAATTAAGTTATCAGTAATGACGTGCACAATTGCAGCACATCTTTGATCTGACCCTAACTAAACTCTGTACACAAAGCTACAGACCTACTTTGATATAAATGTATCAATATGTTACAGTAGTTCATCATTTATACTTTGATTGGAAACAATGTAAGCAGAAATGTGGCCTCAATGCTGTACTACTTGAAATGTCCAGGAGGTAATGTATATCTTATCTGTCTGTCTGTTATCTGATTGCACTTTAGAATCTCAACTGTTTGTACCTGAAGACAATGTCAGTTGCTATGGGAACTGATAAAAAGAACACAACTCTGGATGAATCAAATCTGTTTTCATATATGTATTGTTATTCATTTATTAGTCACAACTGTACAGAATAAATAAAAACATTATACACCAAAATTTAAAAAAAAAACGATAAAGGTGAGTAAAAAGAAAAACAAAGAGTTTCATATACATGTTTCAGCTAAAGCTGTACCCTTGGTTTACCAGTAAAATTCATGTGATGGATGGCATTTTCTATGAAGTCATTAACAATTCAAGAGGTCAACATGTCTGTACATCATTTTATGGTGAGAATATTCTGTAATAAAGACAAAACAAGCCTAAACGTAACAACATCAATGTCTCCTTACAAAATGCATCTTGGAACCATAAAATTACCTGCTGTAGAAAACTTTATACAAGGTTTATATAAAACTTTATACAAGGTTGATTTTTTTTTTACTTTTTGATCAACATATTGTTGGTAATCCTATCCAAGTTTAGCCATGTATGTATGTACCTATGTGTACAGTTTGTCAGTATCTCAAGATAAACATTAAAATTATATTTCACGTATATCTTACGTGTATGTTTCATCTTTTCAGTGGTTGCGTCACTTGCATGCATGTATGGCAGAGATAGCAAAGACTTCGGCTCGTTGATTTTGCCCTGTCCTCTCAACACTTGCCCAGACTGTGTATCCCAATGTGTCTGAATTCTAATTGTGTGCTACAAATGGCTCAACCCCACTTTGATCTCCTAAGTCCATCATAAATCCGTCCCTTCATGATTGTCTGATCCTGCCAACCGACTAAGTGTACATTTCACAGGTGACACGGTAGAAAAGCTAAAAATCCAGTGAAGACTTGCCGCCTGTTTTCTGGCCGACACATAAAATAAAATATAGCTTTTAAATATGTCAGTGAGTGATGAGAGGATAGAGCCAGAATCAACAAAAAAAAAATTGAATAGCAGTGAGCCATCTGATAGGAAAGAAAAAACTTGGTGTTACGGTCATGAGAGTGGCTTTTCTGCAACTAGGGCAACACCAGATTTTGTTGCATCAAGGACATGTTACATTGGCTGAGAGGTACACTGATGTATGTGATGAATGTCTTGGGTTTGATGAGGTTGGTGGCAATACTGCAAACCATGGTACTGATTCTGTGTACATTGTAAAGTATTGCCTAGTATTTGTGTTAAATTTGGTTACATTAGCTAAATATTGAACTATGTACTTTTATTGATAAAACTCGAGCACCCACTCCCTTCTGTCAAGTGCAATGTTTGATCTGATAAAACTGATAAAGGACAGGTTATGTCACCAGTCAGGTGTATCCCCACATGATCCATGGATTTTGCAGTGTTGCCTGATTTGTACCATGAGATTTGAATGTAACTGTTAGAGCGGTTTGGTGGATAAATTCAATAGACACAAACTACTACTAGTGTGATATCAATCCTCTATCTATTTGTACACACAAACATGATTAATCTATCAATTGCCATTGGAAATTACTAGGTGTACTTAGGGACCGGACAGAATTTACGGCAGGGGGGGGGGGGCCTGGGGAGAAATTATCTCTGACTTGGTTTTTTTCCTGGCCCCCCCATCCACTGTGACCAAAATTTCACAGCCCCCCCCTTTCAAAAGTATAAAAATTTCATGCCCCCCCCCCCCCCAAAAAAAAAAAGGAAAAAAAAAAAGTGCACAATATCCTGCCCCCTACAATAACTAAAAAGAGTACAAATTTTTTTGTTACTGTAGCACAACTGTAATATTTCTTTTGGTACTACTATTATGTTACTATTTCAGCCCAAACAACTTAGTAGTTGTAGAGGAAGTTTTTTAGAAAACAAAACAAAATAAAACATTTTGACCATACATGTAATCATACACATGTGGTATAATCTTGTTTATTTCCCAACTAGACACCATAAGTAGTCATCACTTAATACCAAGGCATTTGATGTGGTGGTTTTAACTGTCATTCACTGATACATACACAGAAACACAGACACAGAGTAAACACACATTCACATGCGTGATTTGCGAAAAACTGTAGTGGGGACATTTGTGGGGAGTATCTAAGGACATCACATCACCTACATAGTGTATTCAAATATCTATTTATACTCATAACACAATAACTATCTAATGTCAGACATTTGTGATGTCATGAAGTGCTAGCAAACTAATTAAGGATTTTATGCACACTGAGGTCTGACAAATATAGCTTTCACTTTCTTACACCAAATGCATTACCAATACACATGTAAATGTAAGACATTTGTGACTTCATGAAAGTGCAAAGAAATTCAGAATGTTGTGGAATACTTAGATGTAATCAATATGCTTTCAGTTCCAAAACCATACATATTTAAACCTATAGTGTCAGGCATTTGTGACTTCATGATGGGGACAGCAAATTCAGAATTGTATTCAATACACTGTACAGTGATCAGATGAGTATTACTCACAGTTTTCTAAACCATTCACATTAAGCTTGAAGTGTCAATGATGAATAGCCTTTGCAATACAATCCCTTTATTCATAATCTTGAATTTATATAAAGGCAAGTTTCCATGATCCAGCCAGTCTACCTGATCTAGTTTGAACATCCTGGTCTTTTTGATGGCTAGACTCATTTGATTCGCTGTCACTCTCACTGTCACTGTCACTAGTACTTGATGTATCGGTGTCACTATCACTACGAATTTCTTCTAAAACAATATCTCCTTCTTAACTGTGGATAAGGTTGTAGGAAAATACGGCCAGAAGGCAACTACCAAAGTTAGTGCAAAGTCACTGATGAAAAAACACTTAACACCACGCAGACATCTAAATGCTTTGCAATATTTAGTACAGATAGATGCATTTGATGATGCTGAGGAGGGAAATAGTTTAATTTCACTGGTTTTAGATAGAAAGAAAGACAAGTCTTGCCTCACATCTTCAGACTCTAGTGAGTCTGAGAGTGAAACTCAAGAATAGTGTCAAGGAAAGAAATAAAACACCTATCTAAATTAATCTGGCCAGACGTTTTTGTATTTACATTTTTCACCAAAAGGTCACTTGTTAATCACATAAATTACAGGTCCTATGCTAGTATATTACCATATATATATATATATATATATATATACTAATTCAGTGTAAGAGGTAAGTCATAAACTGAAGGAAAAGCGCTCAATACTGAGAAGTAGAGCTGTATTACACAAAATACACAAGTTATGGTACGGAGCCGTTACTCAGAGTTTCACGCTTGAATGCGATCTTCGTCCGAAGATCGCATTCAAGCGTGAAACTCTGAGTAACGGCTCCGTACCATAACTTGTGTATTTTGTATATATATATATATATATATATATATATATATATATATATATATATATATATATATATATATATATTTATCCTTGATGGTAATTACACACTGAACCTGTTTCCACAGTGCTAAAATGTATGTATGTATGTATGTATGTATGTATATGTATGTATACATATGTGTGTGTGTGTGTGTGTGAACAACTTGGAGTAATTCAGGGTGTATCAAATTAATCTTGAGTAGTGTTTATATGCTTCACTAAATAGGTACATACAAACGTACACACTTCCATTTTAATACATAAATGAAAGTGTAGACATTCAATATTAAAGGCGATATCAAGTGCTATCTCATGCAATGCTAAATTTTCTAACATATTAATTTTTTTCAATGACAAAATATTTCGCGGCCCCCCCCTTTCAAACCATGAGAATTTTCATGCCCCCCCCCCCCCTTCAAGCCTCCCATTTTTTTCATGGCCCCCCCTGCCGTAAATTCTGTCCGGTCCCTTACAGTAGACCAGCAACTCAGTTAGCTCATTGGTAATTACTGGGTGTACTTACAATAGACCGGCAACTTGGTTAGCTCATCACATTTATCGTATCTAGGTTTGCTAGCCATGAAAGAATGGTTTTTGGAAAACCAGTGCAAAACTTCATGTGTGCACTTTCAAATGTACATTTTTAGGGCTAGGGGCCAGGGGCATGGTGTCATGTTATCCCAATGACAATATCACAGACCATTATCACCCAGTTATGCAAGGCACTGTTATCACAATAATTTAAGTTTGTGTCTCTTGGTGTCTAAAGTGATCTTGCTACTGTGTTTTAGGCATCAGTATTTTTCCATGGCAACAGCTGGTTTGGTACATCATACATCTTGAAAGTTTTTTTATGGAAATATAAACAGGTTTCTTCCTCAAGATCATGAGTGTGAGGGCTGTACAAGTTCAGTAACTTTTGTTTCTGTTGCAAGATCTAGACTTGTTGATCAAAGTCAAGACAATGTTTCAGGGAGTTATTGCTTATCAGCCCACAAAAATACCAATTAGGGAGACTGTGAGGGATACCACACATCCAAGGTGAGACAGCCTTGCCACTAAACAAGTTCCCAACAAGGCCCCAACACACATTTCCACTCATGCACTTGCTACTAGTACTCACAACCAACATCAGTGTAGTAGTCAGTGATATGTCAAAGGAGACCACCATACACTCGCAACCTAGCTCTACATACCACAGTAACATTCAAACAGTAACACACATATGCATCACAATTCTCCCATGAAAGAAAACCATGCAAGAACATTACATTTTACCTATGATATTTATTGAACACTTGGTCTTGATCAGATAGAATGATAAGCATAGATATAGTATATATACAGGTTTACAAGTTACATGACCATGGATGTTCTTTTATCATATCAACTGATAACCCTAGCAGTGTTTTTGTTAATGTTAGTGACCACTTTCGATATTAGATACTGGTAAAATAATGTGAACTCTTTTAGTACTGATTTCAATGCTAGAATGTTGGAACAATGTACTGGAAGTTACATCAGTTGCTAATCATTACAAAAGCACTGCTGAGATAAGCTGTTGACTTTGGTCTGCCAGATATCGTGACCAGCTATACTATGACAGTGAGGCTTGCCGAGAGTTTTACTAACACAACCCATACGCTACGGAACATAAATCACATGTTTATTTTGCTGACAATTTTCAGTGCTTTTTTGGCTTTAAGTTCTTTAAATGTCGATGCTTTTCGTTTTGTTGTCAAATGTTCAATTCGAGCACTAGGTGGGTAGTAGTATACACAACCTAAGATCCACCATCCAGGGTTTCCTTATCAAACATGTATTCACCCAGACCAGTACAGCCACCACCGGTTACACGCTTCAGATTGGTAATGTGGTCAGAAATCTCCTTGATGGCTTCAACTTGCTCAGTTAGGTACTCGGTCTCAATGAAGTCGCACATCTGGAATAAATACAGAGAGAATTATAAGCATTATTATAATTCTGACATTTTTGTCCATCGTCATATATAAATAACTTATTTAAAATTTGTATCATAATTGAGAGACCCCCTTATATAATGTCAAGTTATTTTACTATACTCAAATGTACACACACAAATCTACAATTGAGGGAACGTGTTCATTCAACATATTGATGTCAACAGATAAAGGGCAGCATTCTCTTAAATGCCCCCCCCCCCCCACCCACAAGAACTGAAAAACACTGCAGTGATAATATCATCCTGTACACTGACCTGAGCATCACCATGGGAGTCTGCAATCTTGTGCAGGTCCAGCAGAGCCTGGTTAACACTCTTCTCCAGAGTCAAGGCAGCCTGCATGGCATCCGTTCCAGTGCCCCATTCATCCTTGTCTGGTTTGTTAATACCCTGCAACACAATGCGTCCTCCACGTTGGTTCTGGAACTTCATCAATTTCTCAGCGTGTTCACGCTCCTCCTCAGATGCCTTCTTGAAGTATTTGCTGAAACCATGCAGAGCAATATCATCACGTGCAAAGTAGAACCCCTGTAAGTAAATACAAAGCTCATTAACAGTGTACCTTACCTAACAAACACAATTATATCAAAAATTTATTGCACTACATTTAATTACATCATTGACTACATTACTGCTATAGTAAAACTAGACTGTAGTATTATATACTATTGCTAACAGATCTATACAAAAATACCAATTCACTTTTTTTCAAACAAAGCTACGGTCACTTGGTGTAACGAAGTGAGTCATCACGTGATACATTGTGTGACCTGGGGAGGGGCTCGACTATGCACATCCTGCATACAAAATACGAACCTACTGTCGAATACAATGAGAGAACAGGACTGTCTCTTTTTCATAGCTAAACATTTTAAGCAGTGAAATCTAACCATTTATTGCATAAACATGAAATTCTACCCTGCATTTTAACAACATAAATACCCGCTAAAGTTGTTTACAAGGTCAGACAATGTCAAACAGATGAACACACATCGTCATGCGCTCCCTTACAAAGTTCCCGGATGTGCTTCAGCCATGACGCACACGAAATATTCCACCAAGAGCATGTAGTTAGTTGCCCCGATTCTTCAAGAAAAATATGATACGCCTTGCCAAAATGAGCATATTAAACGGAGCTCTGGATGTTAAAGACGCTTTCTAACGACCGTAACTGTATGAGTCATCCGACAACACGGCATTTTAATGCGAATATTTGTAAGTCGACTTACCATGGATTGGTAAACGTAGGAGGCGTACAGTTCCATGTTGATCTGCTTGTTGATACCTGCCTCACTGTCAGAGTGGTAGTTTTGACGACACTGGGCTGCCATTTTTCTTGATCAAATTAATGTGAATTTGAAGAAAAAGTTTCAAATTAAGTGGTGTCGGAAAAACTAGAGTTGAATCGTTCAAACACTGTTGACGCGGAAACAATCTCTAGAGCGAATGGAGACTTCGGCGACGAACACCGTTTGTATAATCTTCTGGAAGCTGTGCCGTTCAATGTTTCCCTCCTGCCTTTCTCGGCTGTTTAATATCGCTGATGTTAAAAATAACCACAACTCATCCCTATAAATCTCACACACTGCAATCAAAATACACTATATATATTGCATATATGAAAATTTGTAATTTATTAAAGATTTTTAAAGAAATTAAGAATAAGTATAGTGGAGAATATGTCATTTCGGAGGGGGTATTGTTCATATAGATCAGCATAATATCGATAGTACAGCTATGCTGATTGGTTATGAGTGGAACGGCAAATATAAGTGGCCGAGGTTGTGACAATGTCATGACAATAAGGGAACGATCAGTCTTTACGGCTGTAGGGAGGGGGGGGGTACCGCAATTTGGGACTCAATGAATGAGTCATCATTTTTACAAAGTGAATAAGGCGTTCACCTTATTTTCAACAACTAAATGAAATCATGAGCCACGCTGCTATACTTAAATTTCCATCCATTTATTAAACAACAAATGTAGGTGCATAATATAAACCGCAAACAATAAATAGCTATAAATATACATTCAAATATAACATTAATACTTTGTCTCTTGATACATCCCATACATATGACATGGAGTCACAGCACTGCACTATGGCCACCTTTAAGCAACAGTTTTGTTAGAAATTACTTCTCAATTTATTGCACACCGTGCGTTACATTGTGTCATCATGTGGTATAACAACTTGCCCGACGTAGCAGTCCACATAACACATAAGAAATAACATACCTTAAAATTTACTGGACTCTAAAATCGTCCATTGATCTGAACATGTTGAATTGCGCACAAAAAAATAACCATTTTAGGACATTTTGAAATAATATGTGACAAACACTGTGACTGAAAGTATCTGACCAAGCCTGTGTCTAGATATTGGATATTCAATGTCCATGTATATAGTTAGTCTAGTTCCTATACATTTTATACGTATGCATTATGATTACTACGATCATCTCCGTTAGAAGTCCCAAACTGATTTAGGGGTGAGATCAATAGTCCAATGTAGGATAAAACCCAAATTTTTTTAGTTAGGGAGCGTATGGCGATGATGTGTGTTCGTCTGTTTGACATTTGACATTTTATAATGAAATCTATTTTGTACTCCAATACAAAATTTTGTTATACATGTAGTAAATGCATGACACTAAAATACATTAGTGCCAATAAAAGAGCTATTTTTCCTCACTACATATTGGCTTTGTATCCATAGCACTACATAATACTATGAAATATTCATATATATTATCTCAGTACTGATTTAAAATTGATTGTGCTGTGTGTAACAATTTGACCAATTTAGTTAGAAGGGGGTGGGGAAAGGGGGGTCTGAGGCCTTACTAAAGGAATTTAGTTTTTGAACCATTGATCTCAAGGCTGTCATGTTGTCAGCAATATACTGGACAACATAGCCAGTAGTAAGTGAATTGAATTAGTAATCTAGTTCTGAAACAGCTGTAGTTCAGACAACTTTGTAATGACATTTTTAATTCCTATTTTAAAATCAATGACATTTATAACATTTCGTTATTCAAAACCTGTTCAAAAACATTTTCCTTATAATTAGCAGTTTAGTCAATGAAGGGAGGGGAGGTTTGAGCCACTGCCATGATTAAACTGAACAATTATGAACAGGACAAACAAGTGCCTTGAAGAGTGCAAACTGGTCAATGTGTGTACATACATTGACATGGGTTTACAATTATATTAACTCCATTTCTAATACTGTACTTGATAATTAATTCACCCAATCTAAGAGATATCCTAGAACTTTTTGTTACTAAACCATGAATATTTTGCATGTCAGTGAACAGACAATCATACTTCACATAGGGTTAACGTTCCTGTCTAAAGAGCAATCGATATTGGTTAGCAATTTACCAGATACACTTAAAATTACTGAAAATGTAACATGTAAAATTAACTATGCAGTGTGCGGTATTATGCGCTGAGAATAGTGTCTTTTGCAAGAACAAGAAAAATGTTTCTTGACAACAGATGGGGGGGGGGCAGTGTGTTTTTATATTTGACAGAGGGGGGCGGGTGGTTTTTTTTGTGGATGAATTGCAGGGGGTCACCATTTTTAAGTACTGTAACAACACGAACAAAAAGTCACTGGCCCACCCCCCGGCCGTAAAAACTGATCGCTCCCTGAGTAAGTACTATAACTGGGTCGTGACTTTTTTATATAAAGATCGGCATTGAAATTTAAAATATTGAAATTACTCATGGGTATGAGCAATCGCGGACACAAAGACGATTGATAAATAATCGTTGTCTCGCATGCACACACACACACACACACACACACACACATACATACATACATACACACACACACACATATACATACATACATACATACATACATACATACATACATACATACATACATACATACATACATACATACATACATACATACATACATACATACACTGTCTGTGTGACGTGTGCTGTGAATCATAACCAACCACTCTTTCCCCTAAACAACAACGATAACTCAGGTGTTGTTACCGTACTAAGGCTTATACGGGAAGGCGTTGCCAACTTGTAATTTACGAATTGTGGTGGATTGTCTTACAGTGTCGAGTATACATAAACCATTTCATATCATGGACATACCTCATGGGAGCTGACTGGTTTTGAGCAATCGAAATGTTGCCTTAGTACTATAGTTAATAAACTTACGAGGATAAAAAGTTTGCTTCTCCAGAAACAGTAGGGTGAAATTACCGTGAAACGCTAGTGTGGAAAGTATTAAATCGTGTGTGAAATTATAGGCAACGGCTAGTCCTTACTTGATGTACTTTATTACCGGTATCTACAGCCCCCCCCCCCCCTTCTCCCCCGCCCCCTTCCCCGGCTCTCCAAGATCAAACGATTTTGGTCTTTACATATAACATGGTACAACATATGTTTTATTTTCAATGTGAATATTTTCTACGACCGCCACACAGTGTATCTTTTATTAAATCTTAATAGAATAATGTAGAACTAATTACATGTACATTGAAAGTTGTATTTGAGGTACATGTGCTATAATTAGCAGTCATTGGCCTAAATTACTTCGTTTCCCCCTAATATGAGAGAAGGGGGTGTTCAGATTCCGGGCCACAGGCAATATAACACAGTACGCACCTGTCTAGAAATGTTGGCATTCTGGGACCAAATGTAATCTACAAGGATGTGTTTGGTATTTCGCTATAGCTGTCCACAATATGTGGAGCAGTTTACACGTAGAGACTTATTCCTGACCTGTAATAGATACCAATATCTAAATATAAATTGTACACCATTGTCACGAGAGAATTCGTCATCGATGACCTCAGAAAACCCTCCCTAATTATCAACAATGTCATCTACGTACACCTGTTACTATACATTACTCAAGGGCTGGGCCAAGTACTCATTGTCTGTCAGGTATATATGTCTATGTATGATGTGCTGTCCTACATTAGGCGACAAGATTAGACAATAGACTTGTGCACAGCAGTACCATCACAACCATTGTTCATTCGGCTCTGACGTAGTACTAAGGAACTCGTGATCTAAAGGCACTTATACTACTGCTAGACCGACCTGGCCAATCAGAGGCCTTGATTTCAGTTGGTTATATGGAGCCATAACCCACTCTTTCTTATGTGTGTGACCTATATTAGGGTGACCTTTTTTTGTTTCTCATCTCCAGTGGAATAGTCAGGCGGGGCGGGCGGGCGGGTGGGCGGGCGAAATAAAAAAAGGGGGCAAGGGAAAAAATCTGTATTTTTTCAGATCTATTATCTGGCCTTTCTGTCCTGTCAGTCTCTCTACAACTTCTTTTCTCTTCTCTTTATTGAATTCCTTGTTACAGGTCTCTTTCCTTCATATTTAAGGTTGACAAGTCCGTAGAACAACTTTGTAAGAAGATGAATACTTATCATCCTGATGGGTGTATATCTGTAGCCATGAACTATTGTATGATTTTATCAGGAGTATTAATACATTCGTCCTATTAATCAAAGTGGCATTGGCATCGCTAACAATTTTTTCAAGTTATCCAATTTGAAGTTTAGTATGTAACTTTTTGAAACACTTGCGTGATTGTCATCAGTGTGCGAGAGGGATTTTCATTTATATAAATAATTACTTCTATGACACATTTTTCTTCAGTGTGTACTTATCAAAATAATCCACCAGATAACATGCAAACATTTCTAGAACTCAGAACTCCTTTGGGATTTACTGTTTAAAAGTAATTAAAAGTAATAATGTAAACATCGGTAACATGTATCGGTAACATATATCCAACAAATATTTTTTTTTATCCAACAAAATTATTTTTTCGGACCATGTGCGCCCTCTGGTGCCTTTACCTTGGCATAAGCCACGTGATAAACGAACACAGCCGTTGTTGTATTGCTCATCAAATTTCTACTTTGTTTGTGCCCTTCTGTGAAGTTTGGCCCACAGGAACGATATGTCCTTCGTCGAAACCGACGTTTTGAACTGAGTTCAACACCCTCTGGGTGAAGAACACCGAGGAGTAATCTTACTGTTTCCCTATCATCCATCGATACCCATGCAGTTGACCAGATCCCCTCAGTTGCTGTTCTATGAATAGAGCTACCTCTAATTCCTCTGTTTTGTTTTTGCGACGAAACAAACCTAGATCTAGTGCATATAGTGTGACAAGAGCGACGCGAGGTCGGAAATTTTGAAGGTAGCTACACCTGGTTCCATTGCTGACTACATGTTTTCTGTTAATTAACGTCAGTTTTGATTCAATCGACTCTTTCTCATACCAAGATCTCATGAAAAATGCACCCTCTCTGATACTCTAACAGCACAAAAAAAAACAACCCCTTCCGCGAGGACCCTCCCTGTATTACCATCTATGGGAGTTACACCCCCCCCCCCCCGGGGGGACAACACAGGCAACATAACTCGGGTGACCTAAATCATCGCAGATTTTCCACTGCCAAACTGATTTATTTTATTTCTTTTTACCATTTATAACCATTTATACATTGAAAGTGTCGGGCGGATTACCTCATTTTTCTATTTAAAAAAATACATGTTTACAACATAAATTCTTAAGATACTAGTAACCTTACCTCTACATAACTACTTCTTAACATCACGTCACATGGCGTGACTTGATTAAATAAAAAATTAATGTGAGACAAATTTATTCTTCTCGAGGTGATTACAGTTACAATGTCCTAATCATTAAGACATTACTGGTAAACACTTAACATATACTAATTACATCTAATTGGTAATAATCTCTCTACTTGAAGTTAATAATCGCATACTCATCTTAAGTAACCCTTTGACTGATGATACGTCAAGTCCAAAATGGGTCGTGAAATATGAAGAATAGTTCAAGACCTCTCACAAACCTGTTGTATGATTTTAATCTAAATATCCCAATTTCTGAAATATGACATTTTGTTAATTTTGGACTGTAACACTTCTTGGGAAAAACCCTTACGTGGCCTAGCTATAACAAGGTATCTGTACCAGAGGGCGCACATGGTCCAAAATAAATTTTGTTGGATTAAAAAAGAATTGTGTTGAGGGGATGGATGTACTTTATATTATAAAGGGGAGAGAAATATTTTATTTAGGGGATGGATGTACTTTTGATTAAGGGGAGAGAAATATTTTATTTAGGGGATGGATGCACTTTTTTTATTAAGGGGAGAGAAATATTTTATTTAGGGGATGGATGTACTTTTATTTAGGGGATGGATGTACTTTTTATTTAGGGGATGGATGTACTTTTCATTTAGGGGGTGGATGTACTTTATATTAAGGAGAGAAATAAGTTGTATTTGAGGTTGGGTGTACTTTTTAATAAATACTTCATTTAGGGGAGAGAAATATTTCATTTGGGGAGAAATATATTTTATTTAGGGGATGGATGTACTTTTTATCAAGGGGAGAGTATTATATTTTATTTAGGGGATGGATGTACTTTATGGATGCAATTATGATATATGCCTATGCTATTCCAGAGTTTTAAAAATATTTTTTATCTCTGGTTTTTAGTGCGGGGCCAAGTTTGGGTTAGCAATGCCTAACTAACCCCTGTTGTTATAGAAATGATAATGTAACCACTTTTGTATGGATTATTGTATTGTACTTGCATGTAGAGTATTTTATAAAAGTCTGATATTAAAACAATATGGTTGCAGCTTGTCAGTGATGTTTGTTTGTGTGTGAAGCCCATGGGTGTAAGTAAGCGCAATAGATTACTTTGGTGAGATCACTTTTGACAAGTTTAGAAAGACACAAACTAAAACTATTATAATAATTGTATATATTGTGACATGACATATCAATGTCCATAGCTTAAGTTGATCTAGTCAATCTATGAATGGACATTGATATGATTACACACACAATACAGTGTATGGATAAATCACATACAACTTTTGATTCAGTGTGGACTCCATGTGTATGTGGTAAAGACTCAGTGTTGACACTATCTTCAGTACAACATGGCTTGTAATTTTACCCCAGGCTGTAGAAACTGATCACTCCCTTAACTTGATCTAGTCAATCTATGAATGGACATTGATATGACTACACACACAATACAATGTATGTATCAATCACATACAACTTTTGATTCAGTGTGGACTTCAAGTATACATGGTACAGACACTTGAGTTGACACTATCAGCATTACAATGTGGTTTCATCTCTAAGACAACACTATCATGTATAATGTGTATACATGTATATGTAATAAACTACAACAAAAATGGTTTTTGTTTGTGTCCACCTTAATCTTGTCACCATAATCAAATGCATGGGTGTTACACTTGTAATATAGTCACTGTAACATCTTTTCAGCCCCCAAACAGCACCACCTGGAGGAGGCTATTACATTGGCTGACGTGTGTGACACACACACATATACACACATAAAGAAATACGCACGCACGCACGCACGCACGCATGTATGCTTGCGACTGATCAAAGAAACACATCAGCGTTCGTACCTACTGAGAACACCTTACTAAATGCATTCTAAAGGGTGACCCCATACGCATAAACCACACATAAGATCAAACTTGTGTACACAAAATCAAAAACGTTTCTTTCTATTATCAAGACTTTTATTCAGGATACATTACTTTTATTTTTCATACTTCAAGGTAATTCTTACTAAATAGATTTTTAATTGGGATTTCAAATCTCTACGATAATGAAAACATGTTTTGCTGTTTCTTAACATTACGTTGTCATGGTTATGTAACGTATAATGGTGTAAATACATCCTGGCTTAGTGGTTGGATGGCTGTCATCTAACGGTATTTAGGATGTATGCTAAACTGTAGTTCGTTATGCTTATCATGGCTCTTCTTAATTCAATTTTACAACAGAAATCAATTTTGCTAAGCAGTTCTCTCGCTTTTAAAACGACGAATACACCAGAAATGATGGACAGACATTAATGTGGCACCAACTGAATTTATAAACTCGTTTACTCACGTGACATAAACCATCAATTAAACTGTTGTTGTATAATGCTAATATCGATGCATGCCTTATATGGTATTACTTCTGCCTTATATGGCATTACTCCTGTCAGCTGACATTATTAGAACAATTGATTGCAAGGTAGGGATTTACTTGACATTTTTCACTGTACGTATGAAAAATTACGTCATCATACCATAATGATCAGACCATTTATAATGTATATTGTTATACCAAGTTTGAGTTCAGTCAATTGTAAGTAAAAGTTCGGTGTGATTCAGTAAGTAGACTACTGCGAGTACCGTTCAGAAATACAACAAAAGTATTGATCACGACCTATAATGTATAAAGACAGCTTGTATCCCTTTAATACACATAGTGAACAAAAGACGGAGAGAATGACTAAAATGTTCAACAGCTTGGTAGCTTTTGGAGATTCTGATGATGATTGCCGACCAGGATGGAAAGCTGAATGCTACTTACTGCGTTTAATCTTAGACCAGGATGGAAAATTGGTACAGTTGTTTCAGAATGCACTCTCTCTACGTTGTAGTGAGACATGAATATAGGGGCAGGATATTTTGGAACCACAAAGTTAAGACAATTAAACAACAATCAAATTAAGTGGCATTGTGAAAAATAAAAGTAAAAATGCTTGAAAGTACATTATTAAAATAAAGGGAAAGGGTTGATTTCTAACTACTAAAGTTGTGTTAATTTTCTTTTCGGTGGCATGTTATTCTTTGCCAAGTAATTTCCTATCATACATGTATTCACCAAGATTTGGACCAACACGGTCAAGACTAGCAACATGCCTTGACAATTCTTCGATCGATTCTACTTGTTCAGTCAGGAAATTTTCTGTGATGAAGTCGGCAAGCTGTAAGGTAAAAAAAGAATAATAATGTAAGAAGACTAGTTCTGATTTAAGCTATAGTCAATACGTCATAGTCTATTCATATGGTACCCGCTTTGTAAGTCACTTCCAAAGTAAATGTCGTAGGGCGAAATACATTGGGGATACAAGGGTTGAATTGCATGGTAATACTTTGGGGATACAAGGGTTGAATTGCATGGCAATCAATACATTGTACATAAAAAAAGTCGACAAAATTAAAAAGAAATTGATTGTGACCTTCAGACCAGTTGGCCATACCATGCACATACTGATCATGATGATTCATTCAAAGGAACATGTAGTATCCAACTATTTTTGGCTCTCAAAACTGCTCCCAAACAGCGCCCCCGTGTCCAAACTATGCAATCGTTTTGTTTATCAATATTTTGACATTGTTTCTACATTCGCGACAATGCTGTGCTCCGTTGGAGTTTGTGGACACTTGTGGTTCTATTGTGTATACTTGCATGTTTTAGGACTGATGTCACACAGTTATCACATGTTCTGACCAAAATGCTTCAATATGGTTAATTTCCTTGCACGAGGTATACACGTAGTGTTTCGCCTTCTTCCCAAAGTGAACTCTGATTTTTGGGTCATTCATATAGTAATGTCGTCTGGAACTTGACATTTGTATGAAACGCTAATCAGATATGACTTTTTTGGAACTGAAAGAAACATGCAGATAATGAAAGATTACACAATGACGTCATTTTAATGATAACTTACATGTGGATCACCATTGTCATTAGCAAGACTCTCAATTTTCAACAGACTTAGGTTAACTTCTTTTTCGAGGGCCAATGCTTCCAACATGGCGCCTCTTCCAGTTCCCCATTCATCATACACTGGTTTCTGTTGGCAGAAATGTAACGCAGAATTGTACTACAACCAGTGACAAGCAGGCATTGATAAACAGAACTTGTTACAACCAGTGACAAGCAGGCATTGATAAGCAGAACTTGTTACAATAGTCATATATTGGACAGGACTCCACAACAACCATAAAGTCTTTTGTAACCAGTGTAGGTACATCATTAGAAGGGGAGTGTCAATTGAAATAATTCACAGCAATGATTCAACGTTGTTCCAGCTACAATGGCTGTGAGAGGGTGTATGTAATGTGTTACCCATGCATGTAAACGAAGATGAAAAAGGGTACCATACAAACTTGCCATTAGGTCACATGTAACTATCACATCCATTCGGAATGACAACATTTTGGGATTTCTCCATCCAGTCACAACCTATGCTCAGTATACATGGAATCCTTGCCATGCATTCATATCACCAGACATAGGTTCAAACCCGTCTTTCTGCTCGTAACAAAATATCCCTACGGTATATATATAATCACGACAACACTTAGAAATCTTCTACATCCAACAAAACAATGGACTCAACAACAGGAGACCTTCCCAATCCCCCGATATTCTAACCACTGAGAAAAATAGCTTAAAACCCGCGTTTCAGCCGCTTTCTGTCAATATCATTGTGATATCATTGTTACAACTTACAGTGACGTTCATCATTTTGACTCTTCCTCCTCTCTGGTTTTGGTATCTCATCAGTAACGTAGCATGCTCTCTTTCTTCATCTGATGAATCCTTGAAGAATTTTGCAAAGCCAGGTAGATCTACATCACTGCGATCGAAGTAGAAGGACTAGAAATGAGAAGATGACATGTCAGTGTTAACATCAACGTTATACATACAGTAGGCATACGGGGTTTCAATCAAATGTTAGGGTTACCATATCAGTGGATCAGATGTTAGGGTTACCATATCAGTGGATCAGATGTTAGGGTTACCATATCAGTGGATCAGATGTTAGGGTTACCATATCAGTGGATCAAATGTTAGGGTTACCATATCAGTGGATCAGATGTTAGGGTTACCGTATCAGTGGATCAAATGTTAGGGTTACCATATCAGTGGATCAGATGTTAGGGTTACTGTATCAGTGGATCAAATGTTAGGGTTACCATATCAGTGGATCAGATGTTAGGGTTACTGTATCAGTGGATCAGAGCCTTGAGGATTACTTAGATTATGTTTAATCCATTTCCAAAGTGAAATCTTGCGAATTAGCCCCAAGCACAAAAACAACCACTCTTTGAAATTGCCACGTTATCCTTATAAGGTGGTTACAACTACAAGTGACAAACAAGCTTATTTGTACTTCAAAACTGGCCTGTTACGCCACCGGGATATGGGATGGGATGATAAGAGCGCCCTCAACGGCTAATCATTAAGTCGTTAAGGGTGCTCTAAAGCTACAGATGAGTACTACAGTACTTGATGGGAATTAATATTGTGATATCCAAAATTTTCTTTCAAGGCGTGCACTCTGTAACATAGTATTCACTAAAATAACAGGGAGATCAGGAACTTTGTTACAAATAAATAAATAAATAAAATGTGTATGAGTAAATGAAATGTCATTTTAAACTTCAGGAGCTATATATATGTATATACTGGCATGAAATAATTGAAATAGTCTATTATAATAATATCTATAAAAATACACTATAGAAATAGAGATAGAGTAATTCAATAGCATACAGACCCAGAGAAGAGAGAGAGAGAGAGAGAGAGAGAGAGAGAGAGAGAGAGAGAGAGAGAGAGAGAGAGAGAGAGAGAGAGAGAGAGAGAGAGAGAGAGAGAGAGTGTGTGTGTGTGTGTGAACAAAATTATAGTTTTGCATTTTTCAAGAAAATATAGGATGAGTGACACAATTTAATACTTGACGATGGAGGAGAAATGTATACTCATTATAAACCTCGTGAGTAAAGCTCACATACCCATAGACAGAGATAACAAAAACCTAATCAGAAGTTCCTCTTGAGAGAGAGAGAGAGAGAGAGAGAGAGAGAGAGAGAGAGAGAGAGAGAGAGAGAGAGAGAGAGAGAGAGAGAGAGAGAGAGAGAGAGAGAGAGAGAGAGAGAGAGGGAGAGAGAGAGAGAGAGAGAGAGAGAGGGAGAGAGAGAGGGGGAGAGAGAGAGAGAGAGAGAGAGAAGGGGGAGGGAGGGAGGGAGAGAGAGAGAGAGGGTGGGAGAGGGGAGAGGGAGCGAGTGAGAGGGAGATATGAGTGAGTGAGCGAGCGAGTGAGAGATTAAAATATTAATCCACGCATATTTTAGTGATTTGTTTGTTTGTTTATTTATTTACTTATTTATTTTTAACGCGGTTCCTGCGCTCCCTGTGGTACAATTGCAACAGATGTACGTATAATATAAAGGAATGGCTGCTAAGTCCATGGTGGGTTTATTTAATACAACTACAGGGTCGACTATGAAAGAATGAAATCAATATTTTGAAACTAATATGAAGCCTTAGTTGTGATATATATATCATGTAACCCCTCGAAACAACTATTTCATCGTGATGTATATAAGTACATTTGAATGTTGACATCTTACCATTGACAAGTAGACATGTGATGCATACAGCTCAAGGTTGATCTGGCCATTGATTGCTTCTTCACATTCAGCCATATAATTCTGACGACATTTTGCGATTTTGTTCTGAAAGATTTGAATAATGAAAATATGTGTTATGTGTCGCTCAGGTTTAAGAAAATCATTTAATCACTGTATACGTAGTAGGGCAGATTCAACACACCTAGAACACGTCTGTAACAGATCACAGACAAGGAAACATGAACAGATAAACCCTAGGATAACTACAGAGGCTGTATCGGGTGGATATAACAAACTAATAATAACAGAGCTGAAGCGGGGGGGGGGGGGTGTTGGGGGTGTTGTAGCATAGTTTCTCACGTCTTTTTCGTGTTGTGTATGTTTTCGTCCGCCAACCAATATTGGCCATTTGTGTGATAAATAAAGTTATCTAATGAACTGGATATCACCACTGCAGCTACACTGTAAGATACGACGTGTTGGTTCGCTCTCACCGGCCTGCTTTATCCCATTAGAGGGGTTGATCGATATGTTAGGCCGCCCCGTCACGGCGTACGTTGACAGACAAGGCTCATATAGAGAACGTCCCTGTAAGACGTTGACCATTGATTGACATGACATGTTGAGGACTAATGATTGATCGCATTTTTCTGTATACCAATCTGAACCACAGTCGCATGTGGTCTAAAATTCTATTCAGTGATGTTCGTAACATAAACAAATCGCGTTAAAAGACTAATATGAATATTCAAAAATAATGCGCAAATTAACACCAATGACGGTAATTTTGGAATATTCCTAAATATAATAACGTGATATGAATAAAATATTAGCCTAACCATTGACCCTCGAGGGGCTATGGCCTAACCTACAAATGACTATATAGTACAGTACAGTACAGTACAGTACAGTAGATAAACAAACTATTTAACACTCGGCAAATACAAAACGTAATCCAGAGTTTATCACTGCTGTGTTGACCGCATCTAAATGTATGATAAGACATACTGACTCAAGGCATGTTGTACCAGTCACGGTCCTTCTTATCAGCAGTGGTACATGGAATAGCTTATTCTGTGTTTATCTAGATCCCAAAACCGTACATCAGCTTGGTACATGTAAACCAAATGACTTATGCGCAGCCCAAAGGTTTTTTATAGCGTCATATTACGTGTATAAAGATAATGCCCACTTTCAACACACTCTCGTTTACAAGGAGAGTTTGTTAACCGAGCTATAGATAAGAGTTTCGAGAGAAATTCTGGAAGTAAAGTACTGCTGTATGTTGGTTATGACAATGTAAATAATACTTTGTAGTACAAACTTACAATTTTTTTTCGTTTACATGGCATGCATAAACCAACCGACGCCAAAAGTCATTGGTAGGATGTAAAAGGTAGTCAAATATTCGACTAATGAATCCCGGTCTAAAATGTCTACTGCATGAACTGTTCTCGAATATTTGACGAATGAAATAATGCAAATAGCGTTGTTTAGACGGAAATTTAAGAACAGTCGCAGTAAAGCAGAAAACTCACAATCTCCATTAAACAATTTAAAAAACCAACTTTTTGGCACACATGATGTCCTACTGGGGGGGGGGGACTATTTTTCGCTAACGATATTAATTAAAATATAGGTATGTTAATAATGAACTGGTGGTGAAATGTTCTGATAACACTGGCTTTCAGACAAGATAAGATAATAGTTGCCGTCTGTTCCATATCGTATGAGACCAGAACAATAGATCTAGAACAATAGGGGTAACAAGTGAATGACTTGCATATCGGAAATTTCGAAACCCTAGTTGACACCTCCGACCAGTGGTCTGAGCTTACACCAAGATATTTCACCACCACCACCACACACCACCACCCACCTACCCACCCACCCAGCAACCGCAAATAACAACACCATTTTTTTTACTATATATACACCGGCGCGATCGAGGCTAACTGTTTGGTTTAGAGCCAGAAACATGATTGTCAGTATTCTGGTACTTTAACTTGGCCCGACATGGCTTTCCCCCGGCCTTGTCGTTTGTACATCACAATTTGTATTGTTTGGGCATAACTACAGGCCACATACTAGTTTGTATATATGCGATTAGAACAGGCAGTGGAAGTGATTTAGACTCGTGTGATAATTTAATACATTTACATGTATACTGGCACAACAGGATTTCACGATAGCCATTGAGAACTTTCACAGTGTAAGCATGGAAGCATAGGTTATAATACTTCCATGGTGTAAGGTAGGCCGTGAAGGGGCGCCCTCACACATCGGTCAACCCCTCCGGCAAGGGCGGAACGACAAGACAGTCATACTTCACGTTCTTATGAAATTGTGCCACGGTATCGATCCTGACTTTCCGTTGAAACGAACACAACCGGCCTCGGTTGACCTCGTCAGACCAAATTTTAAATCGTGATATAAGAAACGAAAGGAAGACGCGAGATTTTTTGTCTCTGTGGCCCCTTCGAAGATTTGTTTGATACGGTTTCCCGCGTAGTCTTTATCAATTATTGTTTTTAATGACGCAATCACGTGACGAAGGAAAGTCTGTTTAATTTGTTAGGGGTAAAAATTAAAATTTCGTCGAACTCTTTTTGCGCTGAGATAAGAACGAGTCTACCTACATCTCCACTGGCTGAACTGATGTCTGGACCAGAACCGAAATTCAAGACAGATTCACCGGAGCTGCCTGGTGAGTTCTCAATGGGTCTGCGTCTGTCCTGAAAGAAGTAGAATGGTTGAGCCGGTCGTTAGCCTACGTTTTTGCTGCTGTCACAGTTAATGATAAACACACGATCAACTGACATTATTGTGACTTCTGCTGTCACGTGACAGCGGCCATGTCATATAAACACGGAGGACTTTCTGCCGACACTTTCCAAAGAGTTTGCCTCAAGAAAAAAAATGGATCAGAATCTCCGTTTGTCTTTTTTCCCCCAGGGTCTATTTTGACCTTTAGTCTTTAATTGTGTTCAATCCTGCTTACAGAAGGACCTTGAACATTTATTTTTAAAAGACTTCACACAATGACTGTGTGGCGATTGGTGCGGCATTTTAATGCATGGCTACAAATAAAATAAACTAGAACGAGGAATACGGTCTTGAAATTTACAATAAGTATAGTGCTTAAATGAACAAATAAATAAATAGACATGATTTTATAAGATAAAAATAAATAAATAAATAAATAAATAAATAAATAGAAATAAATAAATAAATAAATAAATAAATAGAAATAAATAAATAAATAAATAAATAAATAAATAGAAATAAATAAATAAATAAATAAATAAATAAATAAATAGAAATAAATAAATAAATAAATAAATAAATAAATAAATAAACAAATAGAAATAAATAAATAAATAAATAGATAGATAAATAGATAGATAGATAAATAAATAAATAAATAAATAAATAATAATAATAATAATAATAATAATAATAATAATAATAATAATAATAATAATAATAATAATAATAATAATAATAATAATGACAAGCCTTTGTGAAGTTTCTACAATTTTCAGTAGTGTTTGGTCTGTGTCCCTTGTAAAGGACTCATCAAAACAGCAACATAAAACCAAAATGAAATCAACTTTTTCTAAAATTAGAAAACGTGGTCCTATAAATTATATAAGATGTAGTACATAACTACACTAATTCCGGTTCCACGGCACAGTGGCCCTTAGTTTGATTGGCATTGGCAGAACTCGGGTGCGTTCGGTATAATTAGATGAAAGGTTGGAAGGGAGAGGTTGTTTACATTTCTAGTTATTGTTTGCGAATTCGTTGCATGGTGGGACATCTTTTGCAAGTTCACATAGATTTTCTACTGAATGCGGATTAGAGGCACGTAAAGGTACAATAATGATGTATCAAACGTCCCTCCTAAATCGATGATCTATATACTTGTTGTACCGATGGATGGAACATGCATCCAAATCAAGTAGTCTTTATCTCCTATGTCATCGCTACTTTATTACCTAGTTTTATAGGTGTTTCTTCATGTTTGTTTGCCGATACATGATTTATTTCCTAGGATTAATTTCGCACTTGACCTTGGCAAAAGCAAAAACTCTACGAATCAACAGCCGACAGCCTCTATTTTAATGACGAAATCGACGTCATGGTACAAATGCGAGTGTTGTAAAGCACACATACCTCTTTACGGCACCGTCAAAACGTTTTTAAACGTACCCACTAAGAGGCTTTTATTTGGCTATCCCTGTCTTGCGACAACGAGCTTTAAAGCTACGAAGAGAGAACTACAATTATGGTATAAATGTTGTAGTTATAATGTAAGTCTGTTTGGTTTACGCATGCGCTATAAGTTGTATCAATAATACCATGTACATACGTCACAGACCAGGGCATACCACAGCAGTAGCTTCGACCCATAGAACACACATACACTACGAGTTTGTAAATGTATGTAAACATGTCGACGTTGACGTGGAACAATGCAATGTACGTACGCGTGATCAGCTGACTATTACGACCTCGGTTCCATGATAAACAAGAAGATTTTTTACAAACAATTGTACTCGCCATTGCAAAAGAAAAGGGGCAGATCTTCAGTCAAAATTTTCATATAAGTCTTTAAGGTCTGTGTTAATCTGTCAGTTTGGTGTATGTGTTTGCTTGAGAAATTTGTAAAAAAAAAAAACTTATGGGAGGCCAATCTTGGGTTATTAAAGTCAGTCAGAGACATTTCCAGTAAGCTAATACTGTACGGGCGAGTTTGTTTATAATTATGTGTACATGTTCTCCGATCAACAACAACGCCATCTATATGGCTAAGTTACTCTGGACTCTGTACTCGATATAATACGCACTCAGAGGACAATATCTTTTCTTCAATATAAACAAAATACAGCCAACGTTTTAACATTAGAGAGAGTACGTTTGATGGTGTTTACTTACCTTCTTGCCACCGTGGTGATGTGCACTACTATCGGCAAAGTCCTGACTGAGTGCCAGACCGCACAACAGCGAGCAGACGACGACAAGACTTGTGAGTTTGTACATGATAGTTTGGTATGTCTACTGGATGTGACCACACTGGGACTGCACCTCAAAAACTACCAAAGTATATAGGATTTGAGAAAAAACACGCAGCTACACCATGGACTCGGACTTTAGACTAACTGATTGTGAAACTCTACCTATTGTTTGAGAATCTTGGCCACACAAAACATTTTCATGTTACTGGAATGTAGACGGTGGGGAAATACCAGGTTAAAATCAAGTGACTTTATCTTGCAAACGATCATTCTTTTCAAAGACGATCGTTGACAATTACCTTGTCTGTTATGAAATTAATAAATAACCGTATTGTTTGTATGTTTACAGTCGTTAAGTGATTTCTATTCGACGTTCAACAAATAATGAAATATTTCTTTCCTACAGACAGTCGTCACGTGAATCAAATGACGACACAGCTAATCGTTTACGAAGTGGAATTGATTGTCTATCAAATTTACATAAATCTAAATATATCGTACCTTTAATTTGTCCCCTGCCTTGCCTGGTGACTAAGTAAGTAGTAAGGACAACTGCGCCAAGGTGAGTGAGCAGAAATATAAAAGGGGAAGGAGAAGATATACCATTGTCATGATTCAGTGAACACGAAAATGAAATAACAACTTTACATTGTTATCATAAGGTTCACGTATGCTCCATGAAGTAAAAAAGTGGAATATAGGCCAAATTAAAAAAAAAACACGTTGTTTCTGGCCTGCGCGCGCATCACTTAAATACCCTCGTGTCTGTCTTTTTTTCGTGTTTGTCCAGTAGATGGCAGTCTGCAGATCCGGGGTGAGGGAGGGGGGGGGGGGTCGTTCATGCCTTTTTTGCTACGTTTCATCTAAAACAAAGTCGTCGCCTCGCTCCGTAGCACTGAATACTAATGCGTACTGATAGGAACTGCGATTGCCGAAGATCGCCGAACGGCTTGCCATATCGTCGCACCACAGTAGACAATCTGTCCTGACCAGAAACAATTATTTTATTTTATTTTTTGGCCTTATCAAATACATGTATTTTAATTATGACGTCATTGACCGATATCGACGAATCAGAGATTAGATTATAACCTAAGCCCATAAATCTAACTTTTAGTTTGTTAATGTACTTTACTTTGAAATGAAGCAAGTGAAAACTCAGAAGTCTAGTGTTCATGCATTTTAAAATAAAAAATCTATACTAAAAGGCACGGTATGTTTTAATGTATAAAACCTAGATCCTACAATATAGGAACCTTAGACTATATCATTATTTGATCGATGTTACTTCTCTGATTACGACACATAGTGATACGAACCAAAGATTAGAGTCTGGGTGAATTGTAACTTACAAGCTTTAGCACTGGACGAAGTCTGCCTTGGTCGACATTTCATCTGAAAGTCTATAGATAGATGAGGGGTTGTAGATGAGGGTTGTCTAGATTATATGGGGGTTGACTAGATTATATGGGGGTTGTCTAGATTATATGGGGGTTGACTAGATTATATGGGGTTGTCTAGATTATATGGGGTTGTCTAGATTATATGGGGTTGTCTAGATTATATGGGGGTTGACTAGATTATATGGGGTTGTCTAGATTATATGGGGTTGACTAGATTATATGGGGTTGACTAGATTATATGGGGTTGACTAGATTATATGGGGTTGTATTGATTATATGGGGTTGTCTAGATTATATGGGGTTGTCTAGATTATATGGGGTTGTCTAGATTATATGGGGGTTGTCTAGATTATATGGGGTTGTCTAGATTATAGGGGGGTTGACTAGATTATATGAGGTTGACTAGATTATATGGGGTTGTATTGATTATATGGGGGTTGACTAGATTATATGGGGTTGTCTAGATTACATGGGGTTGTCTAGATTATATGGGGTTGACTAGATTATATGGGGTTGACTAGATTATATGGGGGTTGACTAGATTATATGGGGTTGTCTAGATTATATGGGGTTGACTAGATTATATGGGGTTGTCTAGATTATATGGGGTTGACTAGATTATATGGGGTTGACTAGATTATATGGGGTTGACTAGATTATATGGGGTTGTCTACATTATATGGGGGTTGTCTAGATTATATGGGGTTGTCTAGATTATATGGGGTTGTCTAGATTATATGGGGTTGTCTACATTATATGGGGGTTGTCTAGATTATATGGGGTTGTCTAGATTATATGGGGTTGTCTAGATTATATGGGTTGACTAGATTATATGGGGGTTGTCTAGATTATATGGGGGTTGTCTAGATTATATGGAGTTGTCTAGATTATATGGGGTTGTCTAGATTATATGGAGTTGTCTAGATTATTGGGGGTTGTCTAGATTATATGGGGGTTGTCTAGATTATATGGGGGTTGTCTAGATTATATGGGGGTTGACTAGATTATATGGGGGTTGTCTAGATTATATGGGGGTTGTCTAGATTATTGGGGGTTGTCTAGATTATATGGGGTTGTCTAGATTATATGGGGTTGTCTAGATTATATGGGGGTTGTCTAGATTATATGGGGGTTGTCTAGATTATATGGGGTTGTCTAGATTATTGGGGGTTGTCTACATTATATGGGGTTGTCTAGATTATATGGGGTTGTCTAGATTATATGGGGGTTGTCTAGATTATATGGGGGTTGTCTAGATTATATGGGGGTTGACTAGATTATATGGGGGTTGTCTAGATTATATGGGGGTTGTCTAGATTATATGGGGTTGTCTAGATTATTGGGGGTTGTCTAGATTATATGGGGTTGTCTACATTATATGGGGGTTGTCTAGATTATATGGGGTTGTCTAGATTATATGGGGTTGACTAGATTAGATGGGGTTGTCTAGATTAGATGGGGGTTGTCTAGATTATATGGGGGTTGTCTAGATTATAGGGGGGTTGACTAGAATATATGGGGGTTGTCTAGATTATATGGGGGTTGACTAGATTATATGGGGTTGACTAGATTATATGGGGTTGTCTAGATTATTGGGGGTTGTCTAGATTATATGGGGGTTGACTAGATTATATGGGGTTGTCTAGATTATATGGGGGTTGTCTAGATTATATGGGGTTGTCTAGATTATATGGGGGTTGTCTAGATTATATGGGGGTTGTCTAGAATATATGGGGTTTGACTAGATTATATGGGGTTGTCTAGATTATATGGGGGTTGTCTAGATTATATGGGGGTTGTCTAGATTATATGGGGATGTCTAGATTATATGGGGTTTGACTAGATTATATGGGGTTGTCTAGATTATATGGGGGTTGTCTAGATTATATGGGGGTTGTCTAGAATATATGGGGGTTGACTAGATTATATGGGGGTTGACTAGATTATATGGGGTTGTCTAGATTATATGGGGGTTGTCTAGATTATATGGGGTTGACTAGATTATATGGGGGTTGACTAGATTATATGGGGGTTGACTAGATTATATGGGGTTGTCTAGATTATATGGGGTTGTCTAGATTATCAACTACTAACGTTGATCTGCTTGTCCGTTATAACCTTTGACCTCCCGAGCTGATGAACATTTTTGGTCAGTTAGGGGAGAACCATTTGATTTCTGGGGTGGGGGGGGGTATGGAGGATTTTGAGAAAAAAAAATTGTTTCCAGGTGAACCCGAAAAAAAAAATTTGATCCTGTAATGGCTTGAGAAAAAAAATTGTCATAACAGACAGAAGTGAAAAAAAAAATTGTCAAAATGCACCAGAAATGAGCAAATTTGGAAACGTTATTCGAGTCTTTGGCGGCGCGCCGCCGCGCCATAGGCGGCCCAAATGTTTTTAATACAAGTATAAATTCCTGTTTTTTTCCAACACTTATCATTAAAGCATGCACTATATAGCTCTGCTTTAAACCCAAGTGCACACAAAGTTTTCCTTTCCTTTTCTGACCCAAGAAAACATATTTCAGGATTTTTGTTGCAATATCTCAATGACACAGTCAATATCGGAAGGGGAATATTTGGCTTCTGTAAATTAAGACAATTTAAAAAACAAGACAGGAGTCAATAAACAAGTGTTAAAATCAATATATTTTTCTTTCAATATAAGTCTCTTATAAAGATGTACAAATAAATCTTTCTCAAGTTGACAATGAAAATTGAGGAACAACAAATATAACGAAATACAAAAAATAAAATCTTCCCTGGGAACTTAGAGGAATTGACTGATTCAAAGAAAAGCAAGTTTAGTAATGTTCAGAGTTGATTTTGGAACTGTTCTATAATTTAAAGTTGTAATTTAACGTAGACAGACGTCTTTCATACTAACTGCTAATTCTTCTACTTGCACAGAACAAGTTATTTAGAGGTACAGTTGTGAACCATTGTGACGTGGTATAGGTATGAACAACGCATTACAAACTTAATGACTAATTTTAAAAAGAAAATTGCACTGCTACTCCATTTGAAAAAAAATTGCTCCCATACCTACTTCCTCCATACCCCTCCCCCCCCCCAGAAATCAAATGGTTCTCCCCTTAGGTTCCACATTATTTCCAGTCAACAAACTGTAGCCTAAAACATTGCCTATCAATTGAAAAGTTGTTTGACCGGAGATCACCTTTACTGAGT
>NC_135565.1:3499141-3569141 GCF_964340395.1 Glandiceps talaboti | reverse complement strand
ATAGATATGCAAACTTTGATTGTATTCAGATTCACGTTCTATAAATACCCTTAACATCCGACAATTACATGAATCGTGTAGCTGCCAAGTATATGTTACCGCATTAATTTTTTTTATCATTTATCTTTCATTGATAAAAAAATCGCGGTGTTATTTGTTCCCCCCCCCACCCTCTACCCCTCCACACACACACGGTTTTATTTATTGCATTGTCTCTTGACCAATGAGCACACCGTTAATTAACAATACAAAATGACGTAACAACGGATCAACTATACAACAGCATGTTTAAGTGCACACACACACACACACACACACACATACACATACACATACATACACAGACAGACAGACAGACAGACAGACAGACAGACACACACACACACACACACACACACACACACACACACACACGCACACACACACGCACACACACACACACAACGTTGGGTGGTTGTAAACCCAAATGACAGCGAGAAGTCCAAAAGCACTTTCAGCAAAGGATGTCCAATATAAATCTTTCAAAATACATATTTATATCTAGTAGACAGACGGACTAACACTTCATCGACGTGGGTCATCTTTTTAGTGGTCTGAACATTAATTTATCGAAGACTAAATACAAATGATAAAATCGCCGTCCTTGAAATAGCATAACAATAAATTATAAAATAAAGCAAAATCCTATTTTAAGCTCACAAACATGACAAATGAAACTTTGACTCAATTCAGTTTCCGTTGTTTATGTCCCGAAACAGGAAGTGACGTCATAGCCTAGACACGAGACTCTATGTTACCTCTACTGGTGTATTGTATATTGTACATTTCATATGCTAAAATTGTCTAAAATTCTGATTTTTACTTAAATCGCACGGTTTTTTTTATCCCCTCCCAAAACAAATCACATAACTAAACCATTTAACCATAAATAGTTTGTTAACCATAAATAGTTTGCTCACCCATTCTGCAATCATGATTTTGTCGACCGAATTGAACCTGTGAGTTTCACAACTAATATAACAAAACTTAATTTCATAAATCAACAGCACAATAACATATCAGAGTTTTTCACTATTTAGACGAGTAACAGTCATCTACATCTGGGAATGAGACCATGACCTAAAAAAGGTCATGACCTCAAGTCTATAAATGTGGTGTAAAGGTTAGAACCGATTAGAACCGGTCTAACTTTTACATCACCTTTACCTATGCCTGACCTTTTTAGGTCATGGTCTTATTCCTAGATGAAGATGACTGTTACTCGTCTAAATATTGGAAAATTCTGGTATTTTATTGGCGGCACTGTTGATTGATGAAGTTTTATTTGTTGAGAATTCTACACAGTGAATGAAGCTATTTAAATACAGAATTACAAGGCATTAACGTCATTGTTCTGTATTAGGACCGTCATAGACAAGAATAAAACCATTTAGGAAAGGAATAACAGTTTACAAGCGACTGTGCAAGAATCTCATGTCGCTCAGCAAGCAGTAAGTCATTTTAACCGATGAGGGCGCACTGTGATATAGAAGAGAATTGGCCTCGTCGCGTCGGACTCCCAGGTCGGACTAAACACAGACAAGGAGTTTATTTCTTTTCAATAAACATATACGTATAGCCGTACTTGCCTTCGCAACTGGATGTAAAATACAGATAAGTTAATGAAGCCAATGGAACAGTGAGAGAGCCTACTGGGTGTAACTTGATTAAAAAAACAAGACCATGTGCTACAAATGAAAACCATTACTAATCTTAATTCCCTTTTGCTTCACAGAATGGACAGCAGTAGTTATTAGTGCGGTCATTCGAATCATTTTGCGACGCCGCCGACAAGAGACCAACTTATAAACATCTGACTCTTATTTTCGTAGACTGATCACCTCTTGTCGGTATCATTAAAGACATCATATAATGAGAGAGAGAGAGAGAGAGAGAGAGAGAGAGAGAGAGAGAGAGAGAGAGAGAGAGAGAGAGAGAGAGAGAGAGAGAGAGAGAGACAGACACACACACACACACACACACACAGAGACAGACGGACGGACGGACAGACAGACAGACAGACAGACAGACGGACGGACGGACAGACAGACAGACAGACAGACAGACAGACAGACAGACAGACAGACAGACAGACAGACAGACAGACAGAGAGGAGTCACTCTCACTTTGGTCAGAGTCTCAGGTCGCTCAGCATACAACTTACGTCCTTTCTAACCGTTGAGGGCCACGTGTACAAGACACTCCGAGTGTTTTTATTAACATATATTTCCATAGACTGACCACCTTTTTAAAGAATGGTTCAAAGACATATAAATGGCAAAGTGTTGACAAGATAGAGGAAAGCGGAAACTACTACTTGCTAGAATATGCCACGGGTTTTACTAAACTTGTTAAGATAAGATGCCCATGGTCCAACAAAGATATAAATAACTGACTTTTCGGATTTCTATATAGTAATCATTTTAGTGAATGGTTTTATGTATCAAGTTTTCTTTGTTTTCCGTGACTTACTCGAGGGTGACGTGTCGATTTATGTCACAATACGATCTATCGCGGCGTCATTGGTAATCCTAAAAATCGCGACTAGTTTATCTACCTAATGTATTTCTCGGTAACTAGTGATGACGGCGTTTTGGGGCAAATGTAGCATTCGCATCCTAAAGACTTTAGTCTGTATTAGCTGGAACCAGTCTTATTCATATATTATTTTTTGTGCAAGTTTATTTGAAACTATTTGTGTACGTACAAAGCGTATTTTAAACGACTTTCTCATTTTTGGGCTATGACGCGCGCGTTCATTCCAACATTAACACAGACAGGAAAAAATTATCCGCGCCAGTTTCAAGATTTGTACGCGTTTCTATGGAACCACGCGCGTTCTTGCACCTGTGTCGAATGCGGAGTTCGACTACGAAGACAGGGTTCGGTGAAGAATGTAAGAAATGATTCCATTGAGCGGTCAGTATTGATCGGTACGAATGGAAAGTACATCTACCGACAAGAGCTGAAACTTCTAAAGCTATTTAGATTTCGTTGGAAATTAACAAGAATTAGCTAGGATTTAGGGATGCTGAACGAATCCGAGGACGGGTAAGTAAAACAGGGATACTAAAAAAAGGGACGATCGCACAAGCTCAATAACTTGTTTGTTAAGGACAACCCCCCCCCGCCCCCTTAACGAACGTTCACAAGTGTGACATCGTCACGTTCAGAGTAAACCATGAAAATTGTAGCTTTTACACCACTATGATCGATGTAATGTTAAAACATTAAAATACTACCAGAAACCCAACACTGTATATCACATTAGAAGTAAATTTTTATCACCTTATCAATATCTCAGTAGTAAATACAGAATCTGTTATTTTTGAAGGTGTGACAGCACAAGCTTTCGATATTTGAATAGATGTGCGAAAATTAAGTTCAGCAATTGCACTGACACCAGACCCCTCCCCCCTTCGAACGAAATTCGTTTATTGAGCCTAGCTGTGTGACATTGTGCGATCGTCCCTAACAAGGACAACAGCTTAGTTAATACAACTGTTATGTTTTTGTCATATTCAACGATCATAAGTGTTTCAATGCAGTTTGTTTTTTTCGAATACTACACAGACATTGCAGAGAAACTGAACTCATATTTTTGCATGTTTCATTTTTTTAAATTGAAGAATGGAGTAGAATTTAGAGAAACAAGAATACAAGTGTAATAATCAACTAACACTCAATCTGTTACATTTACACTTTTTCTTGATGAACTTTCATAACTCGTGAAAATACTACTAGCGTGAAAACTATTGGTTGTGTGTTGAGAAATAACTCAGAACCTTATCAGTTTACCGCTGAACACTGTATCGATCCATCTAGTGTACTTGTATCACAGCGTACTAAGTAATTCTAGGATGTTGAGTAAAGAAAAGCTTTACAAAATGATGAAATGACAACTACATTGGACTGTGAAGCGTTTAGGTAATAATTGTTTTCATTTCATGAGTAGTCTAAAGTAATCGAGAAATTGTAGATTTTGTAGTTAATTATTTTTTTCGACATGAGTTATTAAAAACGAACCGTAATGTATCCCTTCATATGTATCAACATTTTCTAGTGACAAAGCGAAATCATGGAACCAGTTCTCTGGACTTCCCGACGGTCTTTTCAATCAAGTTATTCCCAAGGTTAATTCAGAAACAAACTGGTTTAGGCAAGATTTATCCAAGGTATGTTACTGGTATAAGACTTGCGAGAGACACTAGAGTGCATAAAGAAACTAAGAGATGGTCACACAATGAAGACACAGAGAGGAGATCTGGCACTTTGGAAGGGAGAGAGGGAGACAGAGAGAGAGATTGAGAACCGACCGACCGACCTACCGACCGACCGACCGACAGACCGACAGACAGACAGACAGACAGACAGACAGACAGACAGACAGACAGACAGACAGACAGACAGACAGACAGACAGACAGACAGACAGACAGATAGATAGATAGATAGATAGATCGGGGAAAGACAGACATATAGATAGATAGACAGACATATGATGTGACAGATACAGAGCAACAAACCGATCGAACGACCTGCACAGAATTTATACAGCGCATTGCAGGTTATTGTTCACTCTCTGTGTGTTTGATACAACCCATACAGAAACTAATAAGAAATTGCACACACTTCATTAATAGCAAGATTGAATGAATACAGTTTCTTGCTTGATTCTGTCTAAACGAACTGAACTAGGCCACTAAGCAGACATCAAATGAATGATATCAAAATATTGGCCCCTGAGTACTATACCGTACGTACGTCTAGTTTGCATTACGTTATTTCATATTTAGACAACGTGAAGCAAGGAATTGTGTAGAATGTGTAGTTTCTTATTGGGTTATGTGTGGTTGTATCAAACAGACGGAGTGAACAGTATATAATCTGTAACACGCTGTGAACATAATGGCCACTGTTTGGTTGAGCGGGTGGAGGGTCTATGGTTTAGCGGGCTAACACTTCTACTTTTCACCTACTAGTACATTCTGTGATGTCGTGTTCTTCCAGCTGTTAATGTTGATAAACTTCTCGGGCCTCAGAATAAATTCAATCTATTAATTACCGTATATAACCGTAATGTCATTTTTTTTCCATAGAGCTACGACCCATTAGATTTCAACCTAGTATTGCCACGAATCTCGACCTCCGATCCAACGGTGAATGAGCAGAACTTTCACAGCTCGGACACAGGCAAAACCAAAGAAATACCTGTTCGTATTTCGGATCATGCGCCCCCACAGCGTCTCCATGCTTCACATCATGGCCGTGTTGTTACCAGATACTTTGTCGGTGGTCTTGGTAACGCAAAGGAAGGAGAAATCTACCACTATTTCAGACAGTTCGGCAAAATCAAGTCAATATGCATAAAGAAAGATCAGCGATCAGGCACAAGTAAAGGCTTTGGATTCGTTGAATTTAGATCAACTCCAACATATGAAATGAGAAGTAGGTGAACGACATTATTTCAATTCGAAAGAATAAGATTTGTATTAGATGATAGTCTTAAGGCAGAATGTGCCGCGGGGATCAATTTCCATGCAAGTTAAAATTCTTAAATCTTCCCAAACTTAACCCCCTCAAAAGGTTGTTCCTAGTCTTTGTAAGATAACAAGATAAATTTGGAAGTTCACCGTCTTATTTTCAAAGAAATGACAATCTTTTATTTTCCTATTTGATTTCTAGTGGGCGGTCATATTGGATTCTAAAATGGCTTAGATTTTTATCATTTTGACCTCTATCGACAAAATTGCTTTAGTGAGCCCACACTTAAGTTTAACTGAGAATAGGTTCGAATTTTCTTGAGCAACATATATCAGCACAAGTTTATGAGTTTACATTCGAGGTGTATTCTTCCTTAACGTAAGCCCTAAATAAATTGTTTGGTTCCGGTTACCTGACCCCACCTAGTTACCCGACCCCACCTAGTTACCCGACCCCACCTAGTTACCTGACCCCACCTAGTTACCCGACCCCACCTAGTTACCCGACCCCACCTTGTTACCCGACCCCGCCTAGTTTTTCACATCGACCCTAAACTTTTTTATGTAGTCGAGAAAAAAATAATAAAATCGCGTATTAGCCGTTCTGAAAAGACAATCAAACACAATTAAACAGTTCATATTTTCTATCTGATTAACTGAATAGTCACCGTCTTTTAACTCAGTGTTGACGGTTTCTACGAACACTGACTTGATGCCCGTATGTAAACAATGTCATGAAAGAGGTGCAGATCCAAGAACTGTTTTATCAACTAATTAGCATAGTTGAGATTAATAGGCCTATAGGGGTTTGTTACGAAATGAATATAATAGCCGAACCACACACTAAAGACGTACATTATAAGTAGCACTTTAAAAACTTGTTTATTGAAATTGAGATTATTTCAACTTTATGTAATTGTTTGTCACTGGTGGCGCTAGTTATTGGCAAGTCCAAGTTGTCTGTGTTTTGGAGTACATGTATGTATAAATGTGAACTTGTCTTGTATCGCAGCGCGACGATTCCACAGTTTACCAAATGGAATGACAGTAGACGTAAAACCAGCTATTCCATTCACTGAAGAAGCTGATGGTACAGCAGGATCAATGGATATTCCAACAACGCCAGAGGAGTGTGGCGATCGAGGATTTTTTTACGACTGTGACACTGAATGTGGCTATTTCGGGGAGGTGTGAACAAAATTATAGTTTTGCATTTTTCAAGAAAATATAGGATGAGTGACACAATTTAATACTTGACGATGGAGGAGAAATGTATACTCATTATAAACCTCGTGAGTAAAGCTCACATATCCATAGACAGAGATAACAAAAACCTAATCAGAAGTTCCTCTTGAGAGAGAGAGAGAGAGAGAGAGAGAGAGAGAGAGAGAGAGAGAGAGAGAGAGAGAGAGAGAGAGAGAGAGAGAGAGAGAGAGAGAGAGAGAGAGAGAGAGAGAGAGAGAGAGAGAGAGAGTTTGTTTATGTATGTGTGTGCATCTCAATTTTGCCAATTTGAGATATATTGCACTGTGTGGCTAGGGTTGAGCGAAAATGACTTTTCTGTGTCCTCTAAGAATAACTAAATACAGCTAAGGTAAAAAAAAAAACACCTTTGTTTTTGTTCTCCTTTAACGACATGTTTCTTTGTCCGATTTAGCGAACTCGCGGTAAAGTATTTTTAGGAGGTACTCAAGGACTCACTGAAAACGACTTAGAAGAAGAACTATACAAATATGGTCAAACCAAACTAATTCGAATAATGAAAAGTCCAAATGGTAAACCCAAAGGATTTGGATTTGTTACATTTGAAGAAGAATTGGCTGCTGACAATTTGATTGGTTAGTCAACATCTCTTTGATAGAATTAGCATATTCTAATTATCTGCGGACAATTTGATTGGTTAGTTAATAGATCTTTCAATGAATTAATATATTCTGCTAAACCTTGGTTGGTGAATTAATAGCATGCACCTTGAAAATCAACTCAAAACTTTGCCATATGAAAGCTAGTCTGTAAATAAGATATGACGTGTCACGTCTATCAGCAAGCACTCAAAGGTGTTTACCTATGCATGAGGGCGCCCGTCACGACGTACTAGATAGATTGTATGAAAGCTTGTCACTAGTTCTTGTGAGAAAGGACTTTAAGGTTCATCCTCTTGCTTTCGAGGAAATCATTAATCTTTTCATTTTGCGGACGTAATATCTGGCGGAAGTGTTGGATTCTATACTGATATACCTTTTGGCCTGTTTTGAATATTGCACTCGGAAGTTTTTCTTGATGTTAACTGAGAATTTTGACTTTTCTTGAGCAAAGTGGCAGCAATCATTTGATATCACGTGTCCAGCAGCTTACGTATCACATAATATGATCAAACTATGAATTCCATTGGCTAGTTTGTATCACGTGAGAAGCATCTACTTATGTGATAGGCAGACTGAATCACTGACTACTTTTGAATGACTCATAATTATATTTCTTGTGTGAATAATATGATGATGGTGGTTATGACGTTTATGCTTCAGGACTCGATGAATATGGGGAGGATTTGTACATTGTTGAAATTTGAGTTAATCTTTTAATTTAAAGATCTTTGAAATGGACTCCCTCTCCCCCTCTCTCTCTCTCTGTCTCTCTGTCTCTCTCTCTCTCTCTCTCTCTGTCTCTGTCTCTCTCTCTCTATCTGTCTCTGTCTCATTCTCTCTCTCTCTCTCTCTCATTCTCTCTCTCTCATTCTCTCTCTCTCTCTCTCTCTCTCATTCTCGCTCTCTCTCTCTCTCTCTCTCTCTCTCTCTCTCTCTCTCTCTCTCATTCATATATACAGCACAAGGAAGTTTTATAGTAAAGAACAAGACGGTTTATGCTTTTCCTGCTATTGACAAAACTCATCTGCCATCGTTTAAATTCCCAACCAACCTGAGAAATATAACCACAATACCAGAATAGGAAGACTACACACTCTTTGTATGTCACGTGATATTCATGGTACCCTGGGCATTGAATATAGTATGGTTTACTGACATATTGATTTTTGAACGCAAGGTTTGATGGGAGACAATTATGACGTCATGTCACATGCTAAGACACACGTATACATTACTGAGACTTATGGTCATTTGATTTATGGATTAAATAATTTCATATGAGTTCTGCACAATACAAATAATCTATTATCTACAAACTTAATTTATACAATCTGCAATGTGTATTTCTTTTGAAATAAAAATATACCAGAGTACGTATGACTTGAAAGAACTGTGTTTTTGTGACAATTTTAAAGTGGTCATATGGATGAGGATTGGACATTTATTTTGGATTTTTACCATGGCTTCCTACTTGAATAATCAAACCAACATTGACCAAGTCTCAATCTGATTAAAATATGATGTAGAGAACTGGATGTGATTTTTTTTCTTTATATCCAAACTTTTCATTGAAGAAACAGCTTACTTTCGACTCTGAAGTTACTGCTTGGTCTGATTACTGCTGTAGAAGTTGTTCACAATAAGTCTCCAATGACTAATAGTTCACTTCTGACACCATGTTATTGTCTGTAGATTTATATATTCAGTCGTACACTAACGAAAAAGCCCTCAAAATCACAGCAAATACTACAATTATTGCAGCTATGCACTACACTACACTACACTACACTACACTACACTACACAGCACTGCACTGCACTACACTACACTACACTGCACTACTACACGTACTGCACTGCACTGCACTACACTACACTACACTACACAGCACTGCACTACTCTGCACTGCACTACACTGCACTACACTGCACTGCACTACACTGCACTGCACTGCACTACACTGCACTACACTGCACTACACTGCACTGCACTACTCTGCAATGCACTACACTACACTACACTGCACTACACTGCACTGCACTGCACTACACTACACTACACAGCACTGCACTGCACTGCACTACACAACACTACACTGCACTGCACTGCACTGCATTACACTACACTGCACTACACTGCACTGCATTACACTGCACTACACTACACTGCACTACACTACACTGCACTGCTATACACTACACTGCACTACACTGCACTGCACTACACTGCACTGCACTACACTACACTACACTACACAGCACTACACTACACTACACTACACAGCACTGCACTACACTACACTGCACTGCACTACACTGCACTACACTGCACTACACTGCACTGCACTACACTGCACTACACTGCACTGCACTGCACTACACTACACTACACTACACTGCACTACACTACACTACACTACACTGCACTACACTACAATACACTGCACTGCACTACACTACACTACACTAGCTCTTTGAACTTTTCATCACAAGACATAAAACAAAGCATACATGTACTTTACAGTCATATCTGAAATGTGTTCTCTGTTAGCCCTAAGTATAGTTTTGTGTTGTTGTTATCTGGTGTGACTTGTGCCCTGTATATTACGTTGGTTGATAGGCAGTTGCCGTTGAGTGGACACTGTTTGCGATCTCTACAGCTGCAGGATTTATGAGGTTTTTGTGTATGGTCTGTACTGACTGACTTGTGTGCTTTCACAATACTCGACATGTTCGGCATGCTACTGTAACTTAACTTCAGATTTCCTTTGTTGAAGATCTTATGTAGTTTGGTGTTTTGGGGGAAATGCCTCTCAATAAGATGGAGAAATATTTTGGCTATGTTATATTTAACACTCTCATATGATGTACTTACATACATACATACATACATACACACACACATACATACATACACACATATGTACACACATACATACACATGTACGTACATACATACACACATACATATGTACGTACGTGCGTGCATATGTACGTGCATGCATGCATACGTTTGTGTGTGTGAGTGCATGCGTATGTACGTGTGTATGCATGCATATACATACATACATACATACATACATACATACATGTACTTACACACATACACACATACATACGTATGTACATACGTACGATACATACATACATACACACATACATACATACATACATACATACATACATACATACATTCATATATAGGAGTGCAAATGTAAATAATCTATTAATTCCATAGAGTTCCAGTGTTCCGAGATGGAAAATGATTTCTTCTTCCTTCAACCTCAATCAATCTTCATCACCAGAAACCTTACAAATTCCTGAAATAGACATATCTGATAGACTATGATCGTTAGTAATAAAATGCAGTTACAGCATAGTTACAATATAAAAAAACTTATACATACACCACATACTACTCACTTAATACTCCCATACAAAGAAAAAGAAGAAGAATTGTTATAAACTGTGTACACTGTATTTGAATTTCTTACATTGAGTAATCAAGCAGTTATTTATTTATTTATTGATTTATTTATTCAATGGAAGACCAACGGGAGCAAGTACAGGCTCCTAAAAATAAAACTCAAGAAAAAGACAAGTCTACAAAACACACAAATATGTCAAACAAACAAAACTAACAAAATGCTCATACACATTACAAGGCAAAGATCTAAACTCTTGCCAGGTGGACTTTTGACGACAATCTCACAAAATTGCAATTTTGAAAATTCTAAGAGATAAAGACATTATTCAAAATACTACAACAAAGATCATCTTAGATCAGTTTAACTCTAATAAACGGTTGTATTGTTTATTTTACTTTGTCTTAGTAATACCAGTTCCAATTAGATCTGTGACCTAGAGAGTGTATGTTTTTTCCTATTTCTCCAATACTTGTTGTCGATATCCCCATCCTGTATGTCATAAAAACTAGACTTTTGTGAGTCACAAACCATTAGCGGTCCAAGTGCAACAAACCCGCGGGCTTGCCTGGCGAAAACGGGTGTCCTAAAAGTTGTTTGCATCTCTAAAGCTGTTTGTAGCTTATAATAGCCTAATAAATTGATAACAACTGATATAAGACGGAGATAAGGTTTGCCTCAATTGACTCACTCCTTAGAAATGATCTAACGCTGTGAACTACACTTTTACAGCTGTTTACTTGTGTTATGTAAGAGCCCATCATCACATGTGTAAATATTGGTACTCTTTGATAACAAGTCCACTTGCTTGGCTAATGGCTTGTCCCAGTAATGTTTTGTGACATCATGTTTGTGTTTCACAGACGATAGTTTATCAGTTTATAATGTTGAACAACTTGTGTAAATACTTCTATATTGTTTGCTAACTCTTTCACAAGCTGTTGTACAATATTTGTTTCTGGTTCTGCTGCCATTTTTGTTTTGTACAATATTTGTTTCTGGTTCTGCTACCATTTTTTTTTCTTTCAGGGTTCTATAATATTTATTGTTGATGTCAAATTAATCCATGGTACCCATGCATAGTCATGACGTCTAGGATCAGCATTAGGGTCATTACCTTTGTTGACTGGTGATACAGCTGTAGCATTGTAATCAGCTAGTTTATCCAACATAATTTGAAGAACATCTACAAGATATGAGAAAACAGAACCACAGATGAACTGAAAATGCTCCCGTATGAAGGGGAATGTTGTTAATGTGCTTACTGAGACTTTGAAATGTCTTTCTGTACTGTCGTACCTTTGTGTAATCAATATCTGTAGCAAGTTCACTTGAATTCAGTACAGTCCTGGCTATATATCTCTTATTGCAAAAGTTCATCAAATATGCAAATTAGCAATTGAATCAATATCATCATATCTTTGCTCGGTCATTATCTTTAGCAAGTTTCATCAAATTTAGTGCAGTCTTTCTTGGAATAGGGCCTAATTGCCAAAGTTCTTTATTATGCAAATGAGCAATTGACAGCACTAAATTTCATTAAGAACTATCATATCTCTGTATGATCAATATCTGTTGCAAGTTTCTTCAAAGGTTAAAATGATGAATAAAATTATATTGAAATTCATCTTTCATTTCACTGCTAGTGGCTTACATTTATTTTTTGAAATATGTTAGGAAAGACAGTCAATGTGGGTAGACAATTTTTACTGTTCTTTTACTCTTACCATTTTAGTTTTTGTTTTTACAAAGTTCATTGGATTCACTTTAGCTTTTAGTTCATTTCCTGTATTCTTATTCCTTACTTCATACTTTTTGTGTTTTAGCCCTTGAAAAAGACTGTCTGTGCACGGTTGAAATGTCAGGATTCAAATAAAGCAGAAGTTTTAACCAGACTTGGACTTGTCCTTTTATTCAAACTCAAGTCAATTTGACTTTGGTTGTATAACTATTTAAAAACATTCTCCATGTATGATTTGAACTTTGTTGCTATGGAAACATAACATTATTAGTTTACCTGGGTATTGATCAGCTAGGTTGTAAAATTCACATGGGTCATCTATTACGTTATAAAGACAAGGTTTCTTTGTGGGTTTACAATTTGTTGAAGCATTGGCTGGTTTTACACCACAGTTGACAACTGCAGCCCTTGGATCATAGGATGTATTATTCCCAGTAGCTGTGAAAATAAATACAGTGAGACCAATGAGGAAAGGCAAAGAGTAAAGGAAGACAACATCTGACTCAGTGAGTCAAGGGAAGAAAAATAGCACATCAATAGTTCAGTACCTGCAGTAATGATTAAAATCAGATACTACCATAAGTTGATTGAATAGATCACCTGTATCGATACTTATGTTGTATTTTGTATAATAGGTACACATATCTACACCTTCATCTTTATCACTGCACCCAAATACTAGATTTTGAACAAAACAAAAATGAAAACATGTAATTGAAATACAATATTGTTACAGCACAACAAATCTAACTGATATTAATGTCATTGATGGTTTAATTCAATAATAGCACAGGACAATGAGGGCAGTATCACAACTAAATGCCTCCACAAGGGTTGGTATTCTTACAAAAAGTTTTGAAATTTTGTTAAAGAATGCCAGCTTGAGGGCAGGCATCGACTTGTGAAATTACCTGAACACATGTTATTAATTTTATTACACTGTTCAATCATTTATCCGATCAATCAAATGTCCAATCACCATTCATCACCATTCATCATTGATAAAAAAGTTTCCTTTTCATGTTGTATTATTTTGCAAATAGTACTTCTAGATTACCATTGAATACAGATGTGACAATATTTGTAGGAGGTCAGGTCACCTTACATGTCATTTGTAAGTTTATTTATTTGACTTCTGCAACAAATAAGTTTGTGTTTTTCACTGTAGTGACGTTGTTATCTCAAGCATGCAACATTAGAAAACATAATTGTTTGATGTGCAGAAAAATGCGCAATGGTCAAAGTACCTCCAGTGGGCAATAGTGTCTGCACTCGCAGGCAATATCACTGCACTAGCAATAGTCTATTTAAAGAAGGTCATGTGATTCTATTCTGACCAATGACAACTTGTGTAAGAACGTTTAGGTGTAATAACAGTACATATTGCTACCATTGATTATTTGCATTGGGTTGTCTTACTATATGCGTTTAAAAGAAACAACACATTTTGTTGACAAATGACTTTGCACACATGGAATGGTCACATACTCTTTTGCATACATGTATGCAATAATATTTTGTATGAAGTGTTTGCCAAGTACCAATAATATGCAAATCCACAATGCAAGAAATGACTAGTATATTAATTTGATGGTACATTTATCTAGTAAATCATCCTTACTATAATCTGAGGTGTATTCCTCTGGTTTATACCATCCATCCCATTTGCCATTCAGTTCTTCTCCCATAATCAATTTAAAGTCACCAGATCTGAGAGCAGCACTGCCTTCAAAAGGATCAATGTTGTGAAGAATTTCAACTCTCGGTGATTTTTTACCACTGTATTAAAATAAACATGAAAAAATGCCTTGTTAAGTATAAGAACTTACTGATAATACTGTACACAGTGAACAGCAGTGCACCACCTGTAGATAAAGATATTTTTATAGCTGTATACGCAATAACTTATTAATCAAATTGAGTTTTGGATCTGCACCCAATTAAAATCAGCACCTTCAACGGCGTCCACGTTTTTCAACTTCCTTCTGTACAATTATAGATAATATTGACCACTGGTTAATATGTACAATGTCTTATTGATTTTCAGTGAATATATTGTGGTTGTCTAATTGAAAAATGATACAATTTTAACATGGTGAAAGCTGCTTCAAAACATAGCGTTTGCTCAAGATTTAAAGTTGCCACTACACTACCTACAGATAATATTGACCCCCTAATCAACATACATCATGTCTTTTTTATAAGTATTGACCACGTTTTAGTGAATATATATCTTTGATGATTTGATGAAAAAAATATCCTGAGTTGCAGCCAGTGCAGGTTTAAGATTTCTCACATATCAACAATACACAAACATAATTGAACGTGTCAACACCATGATGCAAAGCAGCCTTTGGACCTCTATCATATGTACTTTTATCGATGTTATATATATAGTCATAAATTTATTTTAACACTTCTTTATCTTGGCTAGTCCTCATTTGTGACCCTCAGTCACACCTTAATTATTTGCTAAAGTATAGTTTGCAGAGACAGACTATTGCCGTCAACCAATCACAAAGACAGACTACTACCATCAACCAATCACAAAGATGGACTATTACTGTCAACCAATCACAAAGACAGACTATTGCTGTCAACCAATCACAAAGACGGACTACTGCCATCAACCAATCACAAAGATGGACTATTGCCATCAACCAATCACAAAGACAGACTATTGCCATCAACCAATCACAAAGACAGACTATTGCCATCAGCCAATCACAAAGACAGACTATTGCCATCAACCAATCACAAAGACAGACTATTGCCATCAGCCAATCACAAAGACAGACTACTGCCATCAACCAATAACAAAGACAGACTATTGCCATCAACCAATCACAAAGACAGACTATTGCCATCAACAAATCACAAAGATGGACTATTGCCATCAGCCAATCACAAAGATGGACTATTGCCATCAGCCAATCACAAAGATGGACTATTGCCATCAACCAATCACAAAGACAGACTATTGCCATCAACCAATCACAAAGATGGACTATTGCCATCAACCAATCACAAAGACAGACTACTGCCATCAACCAATCACAAAGACAGACTATTGCCATCAACCAATCACAAAGACAGACTATTGCCATCAACCAATCACAAAGACAGACTATTGCCATCAACCAATCACAAAGACAGACTATTGCGATCGACCAATCACAAAGACAGACTATTGCCATCAACCAATTACAAACTTTAGACAGACTATTGCCATCAACCAATCACAAAGACAGACTATTGCCATCAACCAATCACAAAGACAGACTATTGCCATCAACCAACCACAAAGACAGACTATTGCCATCAACCAATTACAAACTTTAGACAGACTATTGCCATCAACCAATCACAAAGACAGACTATTGCCATCAACCAATTACAAACTTTAGACAGACTATTGCCATCAACCAATTACAAAGACAGACTATTGCCATCAACCAATTACAAACTTTAGACAGACTATTGCCATCAACCAACCACAAAGACAGACTATTGCCATCAACCAATCACAAAGACAGACTATTGCCATCAACAAATCACAAAGATGGACTATTGCCATCAGCCAATCACAAAGACAGACTATTGCCATCAACCAATCACAAAGATGGACTATTGCCATCAACCAATCACAAAGACAGACTACTGCCATCAACCAATCACAAAGACAGACTATTGCCATCAACCAATCACAAAGACAGACTATTGCCATCAACCAATCACAAAGACAGACTATTGCCATCAACCAATCACAAAGACAGACTATTGCGATCGACCAATCACAAAGACAGACTATTGCCATCAACCAATTACAAACTTTAGACAGACTATTGCCATCAACCAATCACAAAGACAGACTATTGCCATCAACCAATCACAAAGACAGACTATTGCCATCAACCAACCACAAAGACAGACTATTGCCATCAACCAATTACAAACTTTAGACAGACTATTGCCATCAACCAATCACAAAGACAGACTATTGCCATCAACCAATTACAAACTTTAGACAGACTATTGCCATCAACCAACCACAAAGACAGACTATTGCCATCAACCAATTACAAACTTTAGACAGACTATTGCCATCAACCAATCACAAAGACAGACTATTGCCATCAACAAATCACAAAGATGGACTATTGCCATCAGCCAATCACAAAGATGGACTATTGCCATCAGCCAATCACAAAGATGGACTATTGCCATCAACCAATCACAAAGACAGACTATTGCCATCAACCAATCACAAAGATGGACTATTGCCATCAACCAATCACAAAGACAGACTATTGCCATCAACCAATCACAAAGATGGACTATTGCCATCAACTAATCACAACGACAGACTATTGCCATCAACCAATCACAAACTTTAGACAGACTATTTCCATCAACCAATCACAAAGACAGACTATTTCCATCAACCAATCACAAAGACAGACTATTTCCATCAACCAATCACAAAGACAGACTATTGCCATCAACCAATCACAAAGACAGACTATTGCCATCAACCAATCACAAAGACAGACTATTGCCATCAACCAATCACAAAGACAGACTATTGCCATCAACCAACCACAAAGACAGACTATTGCCATCAACCAATCACAAAGACAGACTATTGCCATCAACCAATTACAAACTTTAGACAGACTATTGCCATCAACCAATTACAAAGACAGACTATTGCCATCAACCAATTACAAACTTTAGACAGACTATTGCCATCAACCAACCACAAAGACAGACTATTGCCATCAACCAATCACAAAGACAGACTATTGCCATCAACAAATCACAAAGATGGACTATTGCCATCAGCCAATCACAAAGACAGACTATTGCCATCAACCAATCACAAAGATGGACTATTGCCATCAACCAATCACAAAGACAGACTACTGCCATCAACCAATCACAAAGACAGACTATTGCCATCAACCAATCACAAAGACAGACTATTGCCATCAACCAATCACAAAGACAGACTATTGCCATCAACCAATCACAAAGACAGACTATTGCGATCGACCAATCACAAAGACAGACTATTGCCATCAACCAATTACAAACTTTAGACAGACTATTGCCATCAACCAATCACAAAGACAGACTATTGCCATCAACCAATCACAAAGACAGACTATTGCCATCAACCAACCACAAAGACAGACTATTGCCATCAACCAATTACAAACTTTAGACAGACTATTGCCATCAACCAATCACAAAGACAGACTATTGCCATCAACCAATTACAAACTTTAGACAGACTATTGCCATCAACCAATTACAAAGACAGACTATTGCCATCAACCAATTACAAACTTTAGACAGACTATTGCCATCAACCAACCACAAAGACAGACTATTGCCATCAACCAATCACAAAGACAGACTATTGCCATCAACAAATCACAAAGATGGACTATTGCCATCAGCCAATCACAAAGATGGACTATTGCCATCAGCCAATCACAAAGATGGACTATTGCCATCAACCAATCACAAAGACAGACTATTGCCATCAACCAATCACAAAGATGGACTATTGCCATCAACCAATCACAAAGACAGACTATTGCCATCAACCAATCACAAAGATGGACTATTGCCATCAACCAATCACAACGACAGACTATTGCCATCAACCAATCACAAACTTTAGACAGACTATTTCCATCAACCAATCACAAAGACAGACTATTTCCATCAACCAATCACAAAGACAGACTATTTCCATCAACCAATCACAAAGACAGACTATTGCCATCAACCAATCACAAAGACAGACTATTGCCATCAACCAATCACAAAGACAGACTATTGCCATCAACCAATCACAAAGACAGACTATTGCCATCAACCAATCACAAAGACGGACTATTACTGTCAAACAATCATACACAAACAACAGTGATGAGTGTCGTTCTTAAAATTTTGGATAAAACTTTTAACTAAAAACTGAATTAGTACTACCTAGATAGGGTATCCCATACATTAAATCCATCCAAGTTTGTTGGCAAATCAGATGCTTTTCCACCAGCAAGATGATACAGAGTAGGAAGCCAATCACAGACATGGATCAGGTCACGAGATATCCTTTCAGGTTTTTCCAGCAGTGGGCTATGAACAAAACCAGCACCTCTAACACCTCCTTCCCATAATGTGTGTTTGATTCCTCTTAATGGCCAGTTCGAAGCATAATTCCTGTCAAAGCCAGCAGCAGGTCCTCCATTATCAGTTGTGAAGATAATGACAGAATTGTTGTATAGACCAGTATCATGCAAAGCCTGGGTGACATTACCGATCCCATCGTCTAATGCAGATACCATTCCTAATAGTAAAAACATTATTTTATAGTACACAGAATGCATTAGAATTAGAATTGAATCATTTTGATAATTCAGCAATTATTTTGAGAAACTGGCTTCTGGGATCACTTTCAGTTCATATTACGGTATAATATGTGCTCTCTTGCCGACTAGCATTCTATTAATTGTCTTTTCTCTAACCTACAAAATAATTAAAATGTTTTACATCATGATCAAAGTATTTTATTTTATTGTGTTCTCTCATCTGCTATTATTATATAACAAGTCATTGAGAATGACAGTCCCCGCTATGATTGGGTTTTAAGGAACTGGCAGTTTATGTTGTCATTTTCTTGATATCACTACTCTGATCACACAACAACACTTGTGAACCTAAATCAAACAGACTTAGATATGTTGTGTCTCCTCGTTGGACATGGGACATGCCTACTCTTCAAGATGATGTGATGGAATAAACCATTCAACAATAAAGGATGGGTCGGGTACGGGGGCGGGGGTGGTCCTGTTCAAGCATGTCTGAGTTATGGTTTTGGACATGAAAACTGCGCCAACAAAATAGCTGTCAGGCAGCCATATCGGATTGTATCACGACGAAAATGAATATGCACATGTATGTTCTATATCAAGGCATTTATACATTGTGTATTCTTACAGTAGGGCATTGTACAAGTATGTACATGTATATGTGTGTATGTGTTTTCTTTCCTACAAATATTCAACATTTGTTCTCTTACCTGCAAATGTTCTTCTCTTTTCATCCTGTATGTAAGGGAATCTACTGGTGTACTTGTAAGGAGCTTGTAGGGGGACTTTACGGTTGGCACTATGTACTGCTTGGTAAGGTAAATACAAGAATAAAGGCTGTAGAAAAAAAAACCCATTGAAGTTGAAGCTTGTTATTCTATCAAAGAATTGTGACTTAACACTGGGAAGTCTCTATAACGCACTTAGGATAAAAGCCTTCACATAGTAACATCTATCCTACCAGGTCCCCAGTTCTACAGCTTGGTTGACTGGGACATGGTTGTGTTTCAAATTTTGCCCAAGGACGTTAGTTATTCAGAAAAATGGCAATGGTGAGGATTGAACTGGTGAGTTGCTGATTCCAAGTCATCCACTCATGCCTATATTTTTACACCATGATGACTCTATACACATTCATACATACATACATTACCTTGTCAGGATTATGGCTTTGTATAATTTTTTCAGCCCTTGCAGTGAACAGTTCAGTGCTGTATTCACCAAATGCTGATCGCATAAGATTTTTATCATCACGGAAATCTAAACCAATATAGTTCTGGAAAAAATAAGAATCAAAGTGAATTATCATACACTAGTTCTTATGTAGCTAGCTAAGGCCAAATAAAAAAAAACACGCCAATGATGTTGTAGCACAACTGTACAATTCTTAAAAATGTTTAGTCATATGCTAGTCCATGTTAACAATAGGTGTTCATTTGCGGAATGACAATCCAGTTGCCTATCCAACCATGTTGCTATCTTTGCGATATATACATGATCATTTGGCTGTTGCTATGGGCGTGGTCATGTTGCTAGATATATTTGCATACATTTTTTGAATGTTTATTCATTTGTCTTTTAATTCCTGTTATCTTCGCAATATATGTGACTATTTGGCTGTTGCTATGGGCGTGGTATTGTTGCTAGGCTAATTTACATACATTTTTTGAATGTTTACTCACTTGCCTATCAGATGATCATGTTCTTATTTGACCAAAATATACTGCCATTTGGTTGTTGCTAAGGGCGTGGTCAAGGTTGCTAGGGCCAATTGTGTCAAAATATTTTGAAGAAAATCTGCAGAATAACACTTCCAGAAGCATTTCACCAAGTTTCAATCTCATTGACCAAGTACTTTTTGAGATAAATTTTTGACCAAAATTCACATTTTCACACCTAATTTGCGTATTACTGATGAGATCATTAAATGTTTAATATTTCTTCATCTATACACCAACAGATACATCCCTGTTAAATTTCAGCCTAATCTGCTGAGTAGTTTTGGAATTATAGGTTTTTGACCAAAAGACACATTTTTAGCCTTAATTTGCATATTGCTGATGGAATCAACATGTCATCCACAAATTTTAATTTACTCGCCCCTAAAAATGTTCCCACCAAATTTCATGCCAATCTGCCCAGTAGTTTTGGAGTTTAAGTTTTTTGACCAAAAATCACATTTTTTTTTACTCAAAACCCACATCTCTGATGCAATCATTTCCATTTGAACAATTTTCCAACTAGACACTGAAGTAACATGTCCACCAAATATCAAAGCAATCGGTCCAGCAGTACACACACACACACACACACACACACACACACACACACACACACACACACACACACACACACACACACACACACACACACTTTGCCATGCCTATAGCACTACTGAACCTTATCAATTCAGTTATGCTAAAAATATGTGTTTCTGATGACCAGACTGACATAATCACATCAAAAAAAGGTAAGAAATTCTGTCTTTTTGACCTTCATGCACATGTTTTCTTTCCTTTCTTTCCCTAGCAATGTCTGAATATATCTCATCAAACTTTCAATAACTGACATTTTTTTTTTGGGGGGGGGGGGGGGGGGCAATATGACAATATTGTTCAAAAATATAAACAATTAAAAAAATAAAATAAAATCCCAACACAACTACCCTATTTTCTAAGGCCATAGTATCGGCAACAAACAATTATTGTTTTTCTTTTCACCTAATTTCAAAATAGCATTTTGTTATTACCAGTCCCTGGTATATATCTTACTGTCAATTCTTGTGCTGTTGTTTACCACTAGGGCCCAACACCAAGGGTCCCCTAGTAAGTATGTAGCAGGAGTGAAAGGATTGACACAGAATTGATGAGATTTAATTTGAGAGCTCGGAAATACACAAAAAATAACCGTTAAAGGTCAAACAAATAACATCTAGCGATACTAAATATTTTCAATTCTTAAATGTATCATTGTCATCTGTTTAAAATGTTCACAGCTGGCAATGTTTGGCGATAAGTTAACCCTGGCTCAGATCCAACACTTGCCCCGTATCACCCATATCCAACTGCAGTGTAACGGCACAGGGACAGCTGACCCGATTCACATAGACCAATGGCGCTCGGATAATGTTTACAATGCAAAGTTCATTCCAACACCAAAACAGCCAAACAGGAAACAGTTGTTGTACGATGTAAGCATTCGAAAAGTGTCATCATGCGACATTTACAAACAAGAGTACATCCATTCAAATGAAATCCAGTTGGATTCCACATCCAGCAAAAAACAGAAAGTTAGAGAAATACCTCGAAGATATAAAGTTGGTGATCATGAATGTTACTATTTCCTTTTACTTTGGCTTGGACTAATACAATTTAATATTTGTACCGATGTGTATTTCTTTTTTTGCTTGTCCACTTACCCCATTCCCTTCAGCTGCATGTATATAATAGTCTTCTTCCCCATTGTAGTAACCATAGTGTGAGTCAAAACCACGGTATAAAGGAGTGTACTCCCAGGCAAAATAACCAAGATGCCACTGAAATAGAAAGTTTACAATGAAAGCACCCAGGGCACTATTAGCTCAATACAGTTATATTGAATTACCTTGCTAACAATTGCTAACTCCATCACGGTCCAACCATATGTTCAAAAGATAGCTGAAGAACAAGTAAATTAATTTTAGGCACATGTAACAGCCAAGCAAACAAAGACACTGTTTTTGACAAAGATGGTGATGGTTTTCGTCCATATTTTACAGAAGATGACTTCAGCGCCCTCAACCACGCTATACATACCTACACAAGAGACCTGACATTTTTCAAAGTAGAATTCTTTACTGCTGACAGAGCCAATGATCTGGATCGGCTAAAAATGCAGAAAATCCTTCACTTCCCAAGAATAATATTTAATCACACATTTGGAAAGACCAAGAGGTGCAGAGATTAACTTGTTCACAATCAAGAGATGCAAAGACATCTGACTGCTCAATTAACACTTTGTAACAATACATTGAAAAAACAATTGGTCTCAGGATATCTCTTCTGACAAACCAATCCCACAAGGCAAGTAGAAAAGAAGCCGTTATCGACACAGGTTGTATAAATGTGTATCATTGGCTAAAATCATACCCTCAAGAATTGAAACCTAGATAATGGCAAAACACCATACAGTATTATAACTGTGTGTGTTATTACCACATCTCTAAACGGTGCTACTATACCCAAGAGATAATGAATCACATTGGCTGGAGGACAGAACAAACGGCAAACCACTATATGAAATTATCTGTCGTGTATGCATCAAAAAATCTCACTATCACAATGAGAGGAGTAGTAGAAAGTGTTCCTGAGACAACAATAAGAAAATATGGATAAACTTTAAACTTGCAGGATTTACAGTAGCTTTTAAATCAAATAAAGCACAGAATAATAAAATATAATTGTAGATATAGAAAGAAATGGATAGAATATTGAGATGATCCATGAAACTGCACTGTGGAAAATTCACATTTAATACTCCCTGTTGCTTAAATTCAAATAAATATCTGTTAGATACATGTAATATATCAAACAGTTGGGACACCTCATAAGTCAGGGTGGAGTGGCCAGGAGGTATGCAGTGTAAGTATGGGGATATATAAGGTATGGAGGTAGAAGCATTCACATAAGGTGGAAGAGGAGATGCAAGTTTATGATGCAAATTGTATGACTGGGAAGTAATAAACTGGATAGTCAGGATAGAGGATACATAATGACTGCAGGAATGGGAACCATTAATATCTTGATCTTAATCCTTAACACAATAGGTAATATCCTTGAGTGGCATGATAAGGCTTGAACTATATCCATTTGCACGGGAGGGGCGTCTGGGTGACAGTATACCTTTTGCTTTGAGGAAAGTTTACGCCCAGGGCACTAACAGCTCAGTACAGTCATATTGAATTACCTTGCCAACAATATGTGTGGAATATCCCAATGTCTTCAGATACTGTGCCATAATGGTTTCATTTAATGGTAAACCATATGGATGGGAAGCTACTATTACACCATGCTGCAAACCTATATCAACAGAAGAGAAAGAGTGTTTAGTCATTATTTGTACTAAAAGGGCTTATTTAACTACATGTATAGTTGGAACTACAAATGCAATAAATGATGTTCAAAATCCCATTTTAAATTGGCCATGTGGATGAGGATTGGGGTGTTCATTTTGGATTTTGATTTATAAAACAATTTTAATGACTTCTTACTTGAAAAATCAATGTGAAACAACATATATCAAATCCTTATTTATAACTCAATAAATTGCAAAAGATTAGGGTCACCCTATCATTTTTCTGTTTCTCATTACCCAACCGACAAAATTTTCAGCTCCGACATCAAAATAAAAAAATATTCTTATTTTCACCTATCCTTAATATTTTGCAAGATATTGCCATCTCTGGCAAGAATTAGCAAGTGTCTGGACTATCGATGCCATCTACAGTCATGGGGGTGGTGACAACACTTGTTCATAAAACAGAGAATTTCTTTCATGATGGAAGTTATTCAAGTAGAGGGGCTGAAAACGTGACAATTGTGTAGAGAAGCTGGGAAAGGGTTTGCTACCAGGAATCCAATAAAAAGAAGATAGAGAGGAGGAAAAGGAGAGGCAGAGAAAAATGAACAGGAGGATATTTTCCTTTTCCTTACTTCTTTTTTTTTTTTAAATCTACTGACTGACCCATAGTTGCCATTAAAAAAAAGTAATGAGAAACATTAAAAACATAGGGTCACCCTTATATATGTGTACAACAGTTGTTATTGTACATACAATAACAAACTTTATACATATCTTTAGCTTTTTGCAATGTATTGAGTTACAATCACAGACTTGGTCAATGCTGTTTCCCATTCATTTTTCCAGTAGGAAGCCATGATAAAATTATTTTGTAAATTAAAAATCCAAAACAAATACTCAATCCTTATCCATATGGCCACTTTAATGTTGTTTTGTGATGTGGTCTTAATAAAGATGAGAAGTGAATTTGCTGTTTTAGCACACAATATTCACTAAAACTGGAAGCTTCGTTTGCAAAGATTATGTGATAACTTGTGTTCCAACTTATAAAATAAAATTTATTTATCATAAGTGTTGGTTTTAGTAATGTTAGTTTTTATGTAGTACTCTCCAACACTAACTTTCCTCAAAGCACTTCATAATTATATGTATTACCCCTGGCATTGGATCTGTAGGGGCATAACAGCCCTTTCTACTTCCTCAACTCCCTGGGGAGCATACTCATCATTGCAACCCCTATAAAGCCGAGAGAAAAAATTGTTTGGTTCGGTTTAATACCCCACCCCACCTAGATTTTCACTGCCGACCCTAAACTTTTTTTGTACGTATTCGTGAAAAAAATAATAAAATCGTGAAAATTGTGAAGTGTCGCCAGAAATAATGGATGCAGAGACTGACGTAAACTAAAAAAGACAATATAAAACTGTTCTTCCAATCTGTAATGGCTGTACATCTGATAGGAAGAAATAAATAAGATAGAGACCATTTGGAAAACAATGGAAAACCTGAACTAGACACTCACACCTGAAAAACAAAATATAATAAAATAAAATAAAAAATCTACCTACCCCCACCTATTCTAAAATTGTGTGTAATTGGAACCACGCAACTGTTTTAGGCCTAAGCACATAGGATTAAAGCATTCACATTTTAACCTCTATCCTACCAGGTCCCGATTATATTCAGGTATTTGCTGGATTGTATGTTGCGGCACACACTATCACGCGTGTGATCTGCAAAACAGAAGTGACTGCAACCTACCTAGAGTGAGTGCACCGCCAGCGGCAAAACATTTTGCACTATTCATGTGTTTCCTGGACTATCAATGTATCATCCGATCCCCATGCAAACCAACCACTTTGTGTTTTTTCACCTACCTAGATGTATGGGATGTCTGCCAGTCATCAGAGCACCTCTAGTTGGAGTACAGATTGGTTGTACATAGTAATTATGTAATACAATACCACTGTAGGCAAGGTTATCTATGTTTGGTGTAGGAATCAGGTTAGATCCATGGAAACTCACGTCATTCCAACCCTGGTAAATGTACAAGGAAAAAAGAGATGTGCATATATCCGTTAGGTGACAGATTGTGTGTAATTCATTTACAACTGTTCTGGGGCAGCTATATGGCTTTACGTAAACTAACACTTACAAGTTTACTTTCAACACTGTAGTTTGTTTGCCTGATCAACATGATATACCACACATTGATTTTTGGCAGCCGTACATGACAGTTTTTATGTATATGAACCTGCAAATCCTTTTAGAGTCATCTCAAGAACTGTAAAGTGACACACTGTGTGTGACAATAGAGTCTAAAACATCATATGTTGCCAAGTTTTACAAAATTGACAAACCAAAATGGACAAGTACAATGTACATGTAACTTGAAGCAAGTTTGACATTTGGTTCTAGTTTTTACCTTCTGTAAGGAAGGTTATAATATACCGATGAAGTCTGTGTGTCTGTGCGTGTGTGTATGCGTGTGTGCATGCATGTGTGTGTGCATGCGTGCGTGCGTGTGTGTGTGTGTATCACCATTTCCGAAAAAACAGCTGCATCAATTCAAACGAAATTTCATAGACATGTTCCGTAGGGTAATGGCCAGAACTGATTAGGTTTTCGTAATAATCCGATGAATATTAATTACCAATTTGAGTAATCGAACGAGTATAAAGTTGGCGTCAGATTCAGATTTAGGTAGCGTTATCTTATGAATGTTATATTGAGCGTCAGATGGCCTCAGATCCGAAGACACCCATCGGACTCAAACCTGAAATAATACCATTGAGACTAGAGGGAAGGATTCTGCTTCACTGCCGTTGAATGTATTTGGATCTGAGGCTATCTGACGCTCAATATGACGCTACCTGAATCTGAATCTGACGCCAACTTTATACTCGTGCTCTACATAAATCTACACTGAGAAAGACTCTGTTTCAGGGGTTTCGTACGTGCCAACCTTATTTTGTGTTTCCCTTGGATATGCACTCTGCATTGGCTGGACAAACACGAGAAGAAAGAAGGGTATTTAACTTGATTCAAACTCACCAGAAAACTATTTTTTTTCTTGGCCTTAAAATAGGTTTACAATGAGCGTGGAGTTCACAAACAGGTGAAATATTTATCATCGTTTCAATTTCGTCAAATATGGACTTATCGTTTTCAAATTTCACACACTTATGCGCAGATGAATAAAGAGAAATCGTGTCTTTTTCGATTTTCGATTAGAAGTTTAGGAAGTATTATATTGACCTCGAACCGTCTCCTTTTTACCGTGTTCTTTTCCAATTTCTCTCGATAACAAACTACTGCTGTTTGTTGCAAGGCTTGTACATAATCATTTATTTAGCTCTGTATCTCAGGATATAAATACACTCTCACATATTTATCAAGTGTAATAATCTATAATTTATACGCAAATCATGTGTGTGGTCAAAATATGGAAAATAGACCAAGCCTCGCCTAGCCTATGAAGAATATTTCGTGACAATGTATCAATAATGGTGACCTATACATTGACCTCTATGTAATTAGTGTACAGTGAGGGCGCGCCACTCAACAAAATCTTGACAATTTTCCCATAGCAATTAAAGGAATGTGTAAACTCGTGGTGGGACAGAAGGAAGTTCAACACGCATATGCCATATCCTGGGTATGTAGGGGATCACGAAAGTCGAGTGAAGTCGAGGATGGCAAGCTTTCCTGGGCGTGGCAGGCATTTCAACAACATTTTTGATAACTAACTTTCATTGGGACTTGACGAATCACTGATATAGAGCTAAATTTCTTGCATAAATCATGAAATTACTTAAGGAAGGCATTCAGTTAGATCTGGTAGTTTAATTGCTGTACATTGCAAATTTTGGTGTACAGCAATAACAGCCACAGGCATTATTGGAGTTTAAATCCATGTACGAAGCTGTGGTTATGAATATATGATATGATATGATATGGTGATCCTTGACAGAGGCTGCTGTCACATGGTATATTATATAACGTTATTACTATTACTATTGTACAACAATTTTTGTTTCTTTATTTCTATGTAAGGCATAATTGTGTGTTGTCAACTACAAAGTTGACCTTTAACCCCAACCAGTGTGTTGTGTTGTTGTGTAGAGTAGAATTAAATCATTTTTATTACTGTTATCAGTTTAAATGAATTTCATTATTTTGTCAGAATTTTTGTATTTTTACAGTACAAGTTAATCACTATGCAATTATTTTCAATAATTTGATAATTTTATAAATAAATAAATTGTTGATTTCTCTTACCAAATCATCTGCAACTATCAAGATGATATGTGGTTGCTTAGCAATGGCATTACCAAGTAATGTAACGATCAAGATCCCACACACATATAGCTCAATTCCTTGTTTGTTCATTGTAGAAATCTGTCAACAAATTTATAACAAAATGTCACAAACAAATAACTTGTTTTTGTTCCATAATTATGTATTTGTTACACAAGCATACATACATACATACATACATACATACATACATACATGCATGCATGCATGCATGCATGCATGCATGCATACATCCATCCATACATACATACATACATACATACATACATACATACATACATACATACATACATACATACATACATACATACATACATACATACATACAAGCATACATACACACATGCATACATACATAAATACATACATACATACATACATACATACATACATACATACATACATACATACATACAAGCATACATACATACATATATACATACATACATACATACATACATACATACATACATACAAGCATACATACATACATACATACATACATACATACATACATGTATACATACATACGTATACATACATGTATACATACATACATGACCTTCCTGTGCTAATGTAGCAGGTACTTGCGAATTAAGTTACAGTAATCGGATATGCTCTCTTTTTAAAAAGTTTTTTTTGGTGACACAATGTATATTATATATGCGGGCAATTGCAGCAGTACCAAGCCAGATTTACCCACTTTATAGTCCAGTCAAAATAAGGTTTGACATAATTGCAACAGAAATTATTTTTAGTGCATCTTATTCAGAATTTTGTGCTGAACAACATATCAAAGTCTAGAAAAATCTAAGAGGTGGAACATGGTGAAAATTGCGATTTTTTTTATTAATTAGCAGGGGTGAACAAATCCACTGGTCCTGGGTCCGGGACTAGCAATTTTTTGGCCATTTTCGCCAACATCTACTTTCCATGTTGATGGTAAAACCAAACAGTTTGAAAAATACAGATGAGAGGCTGTAAAACAAACAGTGTACAGTGCATGTAGTTTACTTTCAGAGTTTAATAAATGTTATTAATTGTTCAGGTCAGCTTCAGTGGTAACATCATGTATTGTGATGGTGTAATGGTTGATGAGTCAGTTTGCTTCCCAACCAACACCCCCCCCCCCTCAAAAAAAAGTGCGTCACTGCATCATTTTTGAAATTTCCCTAGGACGAGAGACAAACTTTTTTTTTTTTGCCTTCTTATTGATTGTACATTTCATGTAATCTACATTACTATTGTTTAGCTTACTTTTTAGTGGTTTGATGATTGACAAGTTCACTCAAAATAGAGCGTCAATAACTATTTATGAACAGAAAATATGTAGGCTTACTAATACATTGTTTTACATGTTAATTACACTAATTAACACTTCTTTAACATGTACTTTTATCTAACATTGGGAGGAGATATTTAATGATGAAAGAAAGGTATTCAAGTACTCTAATATCTAATGATACTACTAATATCATGCTACTGATATGGGCATTCACAAAAATGTATACTTATTGTACGTTACATGTAATATGTAACTAAATCTGTAACTAAAGTGATTAAATTACACACATTAAGTCTCTTTAAATTCAATAGGAATGTTTGTACAATCATATAGTGACTCAAAAATAATTCATTACCTTCAGACCTACCCATAGACATGTCGAATGTTGAAGTAACTGAAAACGGTGAAACACAGTGCAACAGTTACCAGTACGAAATGTTGATGTTAATTCAGTGAAACTAACTTACCGAAGGCCTCTGAATTAAACCTCAGCTCTCCCTCCTTTTCGTACATCTGTTGACGTCAAGTTCCAATGTCATCTTATTGTTCTCATGGTTTTTTTGTGTGTGTGAAGCCACTCAGATCAGGTGACCAGTCAGGCGCGTCCTGTCTCGTGTTTCAACTTTAACCCATGACCCGGACACATGCTATTTGCATACGACAGGCTTACATAACACGCCGCATACTCTCAACTCTCGGTCGTGATATTGATGACAAAGAGAAGTAGACTAAAGATTCACATATTCGTCATTCTTATAGTTGAAAGTAAATATAAGAATTTTCAACGACATTGCCCAACTCATCATAAGGGGAGAACCATTTGATTTCTGCGGGGGGGTAGGTATGGGAGCAATTTTTTTTCCCAGTCAGAGTGACAGTAATTTTTTTTCTACTGTCAGTCCTGCATCAATTTTTTTTTTTCAAATGGAGTAGTAGTGCAATTAGTCATTAAGTTTGTAATGCTTTGTTCATACCTATACCACGTCACAATGGTTCACAACTGTACTTCTAAATAACTTGTTCTGTGCAAGTAGAAGAATTAGCAGTTAGTATGAAAGACGTCTGTCTACCAACCATACTTCTGCTACTTAAATTTGTATGTACAAAAGATGACTGGTAAAATATCCCTGGGGAGCTGACTGACTGATCTGGGGAGTGCTGTACTCCTGACCCCTGTGAATTGCTTTCCTTTAAGCCATCATAGTAGTACCAGGAACCAGAAGAAAATATCTTGCATGTGTAATGTGACACTAGTTTATTGACTCCTGTCTTGTTTTTTAAATTGTCTTAATTTACAGCAGCCAAATAGTCCCCTTCAGATATTGACTGTGTCATTGAGATATTGCAACAAAATCCCGGAATATGTTTTCTTGGGTCAGAAAAGGAAAGGAAAACTTTGTGTGCACTTGGGTTTAAAGCAGAGCTATATAGTGCATGGTTTAATGTTAAGTGCTGGAAAAAAACCCAGGAATTTATACTTGTATTAAAAACATTTGCGCTGCCTATGGCGGCGCGCCTCCAAAAAATACATGAGAATAAGGTTTCCAAATTTGCTCATTTCTGCTGCATTGTAACAATTTTTTTTTTCACTTCTGTCTGTTTTGACAATTTTTTTCCCCAAGCCATTACAGGATCAAATTTTTTTTTCTGGTTCACCTGGAAACAATTTTTTTCTCAAAATCCTCCATACCCCTCCAGAAATCAAATGGTTCTCCCCTTACGAACATACATTACTAAAGTGATCTCTGGTCTGTGTTTTTCATATGTATTTTATATTTGTACACGTTTTTCTCTTAGCTATGTTTAAGCTATTGTCATAGAACAATAAAACAATTACACTTCTTACATTGAGTAGCGATATTAAACATATTCCTTTGCCGCAAATATATCTAATAATGAGGCAGGCTATTGGCATGAGAACGTGTTTGTGTGTGTCAGTGTCTGTCTGCCTACCTGCCTGCCCGCCCCCCCCCTCTCTCTCTCTCTCTCTCTCTCTCTCTCTCTCTCTCTCTCTCTCTCTCTCTCTCTCTCTCTCTCTCTCTCTCTCTCTCTCTCTCTCTCTCTCTCTCTCTCTCTCTCTCTCTCTCTCTCTCTCTCTCTCGTCCTAACTAAGAAGCTAACAGAAGGTAATGAAATTCAGGCCACTTATAGCAAGGCAACACAAATAATAAAATAGAAATACTTGATGAAGGAGTAGGAGGAACGAAAAGAATCTGCAACAAGAACTTTCGTCAAAAGAGTAATTTCTCGAGATGACAATGACATAATTATGATAGAAAAGGAAAACATGATCGCGCTAAAAGAAAAGTGTCTTGGCAAAAAAAGAACCACTTTTAGCATCATCAAAGGGCGCTTAAAAGAACATGCAAACAAATTAATTGGACAAAGAACAGCAAATGATTATGAAGAAATAAGAAGAATTGGAAAATCGGGAAGAAAAAAATGTATTAAGGAAGCTTCTGTTAGATGCAAGAAAAGAAAAACTGACAGAAAGAAAACGAATTAGAGAGACAGGATGCCGAATTCAAAAAGAAACTGGGGGTATCAACAAACAATCAAACCGACTTCACGCATGGTTTAAAAAGTTGAAGGAAAAAAGTCAAGAGAGGCGTGGAATTGAGCTGGAAAAGATGGAAAATGAAGTAGAAGCAAGATTGAGTGATATTAAGAGAGAACAGAAAGTTCGACTTAGAGACACTGAACAAGTTCGTGAAACGACAGGAGATGATCTCTTTGGCTAAAGAAGCAAGAAAAATAAATATGAAGATGATATATAAAAGCTGTGAACTTGAAAGAAAAACTGGAAGACGAAAGGAAAACATTAATTAGGAGAGAGCACCGCTGAACAAACGTTGAAAAAGATATCACAGGGAGAACATGTTATTTTGGATAAACAGAAAAGACTTCTGACAGCTGAAGATGTTAAAGTAAAAATGAAGAAGATAATGGTGATAGGAGGAAGATTGCAAAACATTAAGAATCTGGTAAGAAGACAAGATTCCAAAACACAGAACAGTATCTATACTTGATTCGCTCCTTTATAATACAATTAACAATTACTCAATGATACCTTGTTCTCATATCTTAACTATTACGAATGTTTGAGATTTCAAAATATTTTCCATTCTCAATCGTTGCATTACTGTGGTAAAGTCTTTCGAAATCATAGTAGCGTTATACCTTGTGGAAATTTACATAAAGCAATGCCATGTTGTCCAAGATAGAGGGCGATACCGATTTCAGTGTATGTGTAATCTCAACAGACCACCAAACATGTCTGTTGGACTGAAATGTAACGAACAACTAAAATCAGGCTTTCATATAAAGTGACAGATTCAAGTCGCTATTGAGAACGATATTGTGGTGATGACTGTGAGATAACGACTACAAATGTTGAAGAGAAGAAAGAAGGCGTAGGGAAAAACTTATCCTCTGTGAGACTGGAATAAAGATAATACAGAGGAATGTTTCTACACAACTATTTTGTTTAACAACGATTTCACAAACACATATGAACAAATATATTACATGTAGAAATCTATGCAGTTGTAATGATTCAACAAAATTTCTTCGATACAAATTCAGTTTCGTGACAGGCAACAAAATTCGATTATCAAAAGCAGACTGAAGTAATTAGCAAGCACTCAAACGGAATTTTTTCGAATTAAATTTTGCAAACAGTGGCGAATTTAGGCATTCTCGCACACCAGAACTGTTATTTCTTTCGCGATACTGCGAAATAAAGTGCGTCTTGGACGGCGCCGTAAAAGAGGCTGTGGTTTATGACGATGGTTATAGGTAAAGGTAGTCAACCTGGGTGCTCTTTTACGGCGTGCTGACATTGATACGCAGGTGCAGTCAACCAAACTATTCTTGCGAAATGCTGTTTCTAATTATTAAACTACACATTGTCAATATTTCAGTTGACGGGCATTTTTTTATCGGTAGGAAGGGTCAAAGAAGAATTGTGCAGGAAAGTCCTGATTTTGATACTGTGGGAGGGAATAACATTCTCTCTCTCTCTCTCTCTCTCTCTCTCTCTCTCTCTCTCTCTCTCTCTCTCTCTCTCTCTCTCTCTCTCTCTCTCTCTCTCTCTCTCTCTCTCTCTCTATGGCGTTGAATGCCTGCCAATATTCGAAAATTCAATACTGCAATGACTATATGCAATACTGCAATGACTATATGCAATACTGCAATGACTATATGCGATATGACTACATGAGATGATTACATGCGATATGACTACATGCGATGTGACTACATGAGATGACTACATGCGATATGACTACATGAGGTGACTACATGCGGTGCGACTACATTAGATGACTACATGAGATGACTACATGCGATATGACTATATGAGATGACTACATGCGATATGACTACATGAGGTGACTACATGCGATGTGACTACATGAGATGACTACATGCGATATGACTACATGAGATGACTACATGCTATACTGCGATGCGAGATGATGACATGATATGCGGCGATTTTGTAATGACGTTATGCCATTCGTAGATTATTCAATATGCATAAGGGGTAGACCATTCGATATCCTGGGGGGCTTGGAAGATTGGTGGAGAGTCATTATTTTTTTTCTCACCTGCTTGCCTGAGAATTATTTTTTTCTCCTTCGCCTATGCTGGCAACTTTTTTTTTCTTTGCTTTTCTGAGATATCCGTATTTTTTTTTTACGTCAATGTTGAACACCTACATTTGTTGCCACAATTTTCTGTTTGGTTTTGGCACACGGTAATAGAGAGAGTAAAAAGATGTTCTATGACACACATATTATATTTAGAAAACTACATATTTCATACATGTTTGATTTTCAATTAAATAAACATCGTTGACAGTTTTTATGCCATGGTATGGTGACACACTGAAAATACAAATCGGAAACTTGATTGGTGAGCTCAAACATTCAGATAGACCAGTCAGTTTCTCAAGCTTGGGGGATGGGGGGTGTCAGTGTTTTTTTTCCATTGGGCCGACAAAAAGTCACTGACCCCCCTGAATAAAGTTTCATAGCATCTGACAGTAAGTTGTAGAGGGGAGAGCTTTGAGACTGGGATATGTCCACCTCTTGTGTGTTATTGTGTGTGTGAATGGGGGGGGGGGGGGTCTAGGGTTCTACAAAACGGCCTGGAGGATTTTTACTTCTAAAGGCAATGTTTAGGCTATTCACAGACACTTTCAGACAATAATTTACAAGCTTTACAAGGCAGCTCTAACATGTAAAAAGCAACTACATAAGGTTGAAACATGTTTGAAATAAAGTTCCATAGCATCTTGACAGTAAGAGGTGGAGGGAAGAACTTTGATTTGAGGCTTGGACATGTCTACGTTTTTTTTACCAATTTTGGTGAATCTTATTGTTGGTTTAACGAATGAGTGGCCTCTGGGGTGATGGAGTGCAAGGGGTCCCCCGCCAGATCTGCAGTTTTTTGTTTCTATTTAGGCAATTTTTAGGTTATGCATAGCCTCTGAGATATATATTGCCAAGCATCGAAAAGCTAAAGTAAATATAACTTTTTACCTAAGTTTTCCATGTTATAAAAGTGGGCCTGTAACATTGGTATAGGGGCATTGATATTGCATGTATAGTAAAGTTACTGATGTGTTAGAGCACTTTAGGAGGTCATACCTAGTGTACAATAGAAACTTGAATTTGAGTTGTGGTGTCGATACATGTAGTGTCTGAAATAGGAAGTATAGCATCCCTTTTGACAAATTCATACTGAAGAGACTAGAACAATTTAGATTAAGTTCTTTTATAAACTATCCAATAGTATGAAGGTTACCATTACAAAACCTTCAAGTTCACTTTTGCCCCAAAGTGTAAGATAAGTGAAGCACTGATTGTGAAACAGCCAAACACTTACATGGCATGTTCTGTAACTAGTGTGGTAGCTAGGTAATACATGTATTATATGTATAATGTTATGTATAGTTATTTATGAACCCTTACATGAAGTAATATTTAAACCATTTACGAAAGAAACAGAGAAAAGAACAAATATATATATATGTACCACATGCTAACGAAACTGACTGGTACCTGACATGTGTTTGAAACTGTTTGTCATGATTTGACAAGTGTCCTGGTTGGAGAGGTACGAGCAAGTTGAACAGTATACTCGAACCTGTGCATCATTTCCCTGCCAAGACATTTTTTTTCTAGCAGTAGTGGTCCGTCTTTTTTTTCCATCACCCTCTCATATCCGGATTTTTTTTCAAGCAAATCCATTTGGCATCTTTTTTTCCCCGAAATCTTCCAAGCCCCCCCCCCCGGATATCAAATGGTCCACCTCTTACCACGTGCAACGGTGCAACATGCTGAGGAGTACTCCCTAGCCTGTTTCATATCAATACTCGTATTATGCGTATTGAATAATCTACGAATGGCATAACGTCATTACAAAATCGCCGCATATCATGTCATCATCTCGCATCGCAGTATTGCATATAGTCATCTCATGTAGTCATGTCGCATGTAGTCATCTCATGTAGTCATATCGCATGTAGTCATCTCATGTAGTCATATCGCATGTAGTCATATCGCATGTAGTCACCTCATGTAGTCATATCGCATGTAGTCATCTCATGTAGTCATATCGCATGTAGTCACCTCATGTAGTCATATCGCATGTAGTCATCTCATGTAGTCATATCGCATGTAGTCATCTCATGTAGTCACATCGCATGTAGTCATATCGCATGTAGTCACCTCATGTAGTCATATCCCATATAGTCATCTCATGTAGTCATATCGCATATAGTCATTGCAGTATTGCATATAGTCATTGCAGTATTGCATATAGTCATTGCAGTATTGTATTTTCGAATATTGGCAGGCATTCTACGCTATAGGTACGTGTACGTTACAGAATGACTGGTACAGTGATGTCAATGAATGTCTTCAACATTTGTGCAGAAGTCACCAAAGTATTAATGTAAGAATATCTAGTTAATCGATTCATTTTTTCTTGTTCAGCACATATTCAAGTCTTTATTCAGACGTGAGGTATATTTGTTTACTTGATAAATGTAGTAAGAACAGTTTGAATTCTAAAGGTACTAGCATTAATATTCCATTTTATGTTAGCTCAGAAGAAAAAACAATTATACATTTGCATGTACCAAAATAAAATGACACTGCCAAACATGGTTTGTACTTTTGACTTCCTTTATCAGGACGTATCTGGACTTTATATGCGTATAAAGATACTTCTGTGTGTCCCACTTGGATGTAGCACAGGGGCGGGTCAGTGTCTCAATGAAATTATATTTTCATTTACCAAAGCAATCAGTACACGTGACACGTTTGATTGACAGTTGTCATTGGTATATATTGTTGAATTGATAGTTATATGTTTACTCGAGTGTGCTATCTTCATAAAAATCGTCTTAAGCACTTCTAAATTAAATCCTCCTCACATAAAGAAAGAAGCGACCAAAAATTTGACTGCTCATATCGTAATTGAATCCCGAGAAATCAACTGTCTTATGAAGCTTTCAACAGTTAATAAACTAGTTGTCTTGCCATTTCTTGCCCTAATATGTGGATAATGTTGTACCACCTATTTTAGACAGAGAGTATATCTGGCCTGAATTACATTTCCGCGCAAATGCAAACCGAGGGAACGAACAGCACTTAGGGAAGAGGTGGGGGCTGATGAGAAAATATTTTGTACAAATTGTTTCCCAGTTCCCTCTTCCCTTCAAGCTCACAAAAAAACGTTGTCGCTGATTTTCATTTGTGCAGTTATATGGCATACTTCCCGTATTCTGGAGATGTGCAAATGTATGATACACTAGTATAAAATAACAGTGGTAATCGACTTCAGTGTTCATACATAATAAGAGATTTCTTTATAAGTGTGGGATTTGCAAGGAGAGGTTGGATCGTAATCTATATTTGGAGATACTTAGCCAACCCCATTCAATTGTGGTTTGGCGCAGGAACAGCATACCTTGATCACCCATGGGGAGTATTCTGGAATAGGGCTCAATCATTTGGTAACCTTGCCAAAATAAACCACAGGCTAGCATTGAAAGGGTTCTGGAAAATTCATTAAACGGAATAATTTTTAACCGACACAATATGCACATTATGCAAGTTTTTCGATTTGCCAATCCCCTCTCAGCGCAACGGAGGATGTTTTTAGACATGGTATTTTTTACAAGTGTGTAAGTAATGTTTATGATAGTCCATATATGCTTTTCAAGTTACATTTTAAAGTTCCACAGATGCCGGATCGGAGAACTAGAAAGTTTACAAACCTGATGCCAGTAAATTTAATGTTTTTAAACACTGTGCCGTTCACAGATGTACATGTATAACAACGTATAGTGGTCTTTGTTGTAGTATTTTGAATATTGACTTTAATTTATCAAATTTAATTTTCCAGATTGTCCACCTGACAATATTGATTTTATATATTTGCCTCATAATGTATTTTAGATATAGTATTTTATTTGCCACAAACTCAAAATCATATCAACATAACAAGAGAGAAAGTACAAAAGACAGTGGAATAAATATTACAATTAAACTGATGGATGAATACAGAGTTTATGGCTGGACCACAGAAATAGTTTGAAACAAACTAGTCAAGTTTGTGGCCCATACTACAATTGATTAAACAAATAAAATAATCAAAGCAAAAACAAAAACAAATTTGAAATTAAAACAAAAACAAACAAAAAACAAACAAAACAAAACGCGTTCTCATCAAAAAAAAAATATAACAACTGGCATTAAATGCAATGTAAGGTAGAAAAAGCTGAATTAATTTTGTAACAAATACTGTTTTAACTGAGATTTAAAAGTAGTCCTGGATTGTATTTTTTTCAATTCTTCAGGTAAGGAGTTCCAATGTTTTGCAGCTGCATACTGAAAATTGTGTTGCGTCAAAGTAAGATTTACTTTTGGAATGTAAAAGTTATCTCTCGTTGTATTCCGAGTGTGATACGTATTTGGTGGTGTGTTGAAATAGTCGTTAACTGTTTGCGGGAAGTGACCGGCCCTCAAATCAAAAATAAATAAAGAAGTATTAAATTTGCATTGCTGGTGGACACTTAGAATTCCTAGTTGCTGAAAAAGAGGGGAGGAGGGAGCACCAATATTTGAAAAAGTTATAAAGCGAATAACTTTCTTTTGAAGGTTTAAGATAGGCTTGAGAAATGTATTGTATGTATTGCCCCATATCTCTATACAATATGAGATATGGGGCAAGATCATAGAGTTATACAGCAGAAGAAGAGTAGATTTAGGTACGTAATAGCGAATTTTGGAAATTATGCCATTAATTGGAGAAATTGCTTTCCTAACTTTTTCAATGTGTGATGTCCAAAGCATATTTTGATCTAAACACACGCCAAGATAATTGGTTGACGTTACTTGTGAAATTTGTGAGCGATTGATGCCCAGACTTCCCTCCGTTTTCACCAATCTTTGCGAAGTCTTAATAATCATGAAAGTCGTTTTTTCTACATTGATAGTGAGCCTATTGGCGTCGCACCAGTCACAGACTTTCCTGAAGTCGAAATGGAGTTGATCAAGCTGAATTATATTTGAGGGATTGTTGATAAATTGAAACAAGTTTGTGTCGTCGGCGAATAATCGAAATTCAAATGCATCAGTAGCGTTCACAATATCATTGATGTAAATCAGAAAGAGAAGGGGGCCTAAAATTGAGCCTTGTGGTACTCCACATTGTATTTCGCTATATGGCGAGGTAACATTATTTATACAGACACACTGCTTACGCTGGGAGAGATAACTTATAAACCAAAGTAAAGGCAAGCCTCTGACACTGTAGAAGAATACTATGGTCTATTGTGTCAAAGGCTTTCCGCAAATCAATGAATATACCACATGTCAGATATCCATTGTCCAGCTTATTAGCAATACCAGTGATCAGGTCAACCAGGGCAAGCTTAGTACTGTGCTTTTTCCTGAAACCAAACTGAGTTTTGATGAGGATGTTGTATTTTTCAAAATATATAACAAGTTGATGATTGACAATAGATTCAAACACTTTACTGATTACGGGCAAAATTGAAATGGGGCGATAATTGCCAACATCGCATGGCGAACCTTTTTTATAAATAGGTATTACCTTGGCAATCTTAAGTAGACTTGGAAAAATACCATTGTTGAGAGAACAGTTAATTATATGTGTGAGAGGGCATGCAATAATGTGAGCAGCGTGTATAACTAAGAGGGGATTAATTGTGTCCTGACCGGTAGCTTTGCGGGGATCAAGCTTGAATATTTCTCCAAGGACGTCTTCTTCAGACACGGGGTGAAAGAAAAAGGAGTTGAGGTAGTTCCCATCCAGGTATTGTCTAAAGTCTTTGTTGCTTGTAATCTTTTGAGCAAGATTGGGCCCAATACCAGTGAAATAATTATTGAATTCCTGAGTAATATCTCTTGTATCTGTTAAGCATGTGTTTCCAGGGTTGTTTGTAGTTAATTTATCGGGAGAACATTTGGTATGTGTTTTGTTCAACATCTCTTTAATAATAAGCCAAGTTTTGTTGGTGTTGCCAGAGGCATTTGAAATTTTATTGGTGTAGTAGTTTTTCTTAGCCAACCTAAGGAGCTTCGTCAATGTATTCCTGTACCTAGTATACATATTTTTAATTTGGTTATTCCTTGGGTGATTTTTCATTTTCGAGAAAAGTTTATGTTTTGTATGTATGTATGGATGTAAATAAGCCCTTTGTGATCCAGGGTCTTTTAATTGACTTTTGTGTTCTTGTAAATGTTTTTATTCGAAGATGTCTTCTGATAACAGTATGAAATAAATCATTAAAAATATTGTATGCTTCAGACGGATCTTCGCACATGTGGACTGGTTGCCAGGATACATTGCTTAGGTCAGCTAAGAAGGCCTCTTTGTTGTAATTCCAGAAATCGTAGGTGTGTGTTTTGGTACTGTTTTCAAAAACGTGATGCAGACTTTTAATAATGCCGAAAATTGGATAGTGGTCTGAAATGTCTGTTTCAATTGTACCGGACTCAATAAAGTGGTCAGTAATATTTGTGAGGTGTTAGTAACTCTGGTAGGGGTGTTAATTAATTGTGTCATATTGTATGTATTCAGGAGAGTATTGTAATGAGTAACGGGTGGGCTATCTAAAGATGTGTCAATATTCATATCGCCAAGGAGAATACAATCACGCCGTTCACTGACACCTGATCAAGGCATGCTTCTAAACTGTCAATGAATTCATTAAAAGGTGTGTTGGGTCTTCTGTAGATAACGCCTATAACAATCTTTTTGTTGTTGATCATAGTTTCCCCAAAGATGGATTCGCAGTGATTAATTTTACATGTGTTAATGCGAGAGAAGGACAACGAGTTGTGAAAATACAGAGCGACTCCACCACCTTGTGAGGCTTCACGATTACAAGTAACGAAATTATAGGAAGGCAAATCATAAAGACAGCAATTTGAATCGGGATGTAACCATGTTTCCGTTAGAGCTATAAAAAGAAAATTTTGATCTAACATGCTTAGAAAGTTAACAAAGCTATCAAAGTTTTTTGTAAGGGATCTGACATTGCAATGTAGGAAAGAACATGAACTGTTTAAAAGATTTCTATCAGAATTGAACTGGTTGACGGTGCAGGACTTACAGCTGTATTTGACTATGACTTCTTCGTTCATCATGAAATGACTGACATACTTAGAGAATAAGTAATCGAAAAATGTGTTTTTAATGTGCAGTAAGTTAGTTTTGTTTGTTTGATATGCTTGTGTGTTTTGTATTCTTGAATTTTTCATTTTTAGGAGCCTGTAAATGGGACTTGCCGGCCTTCCGTGAAATAAATAAATAAACTGTATGTCAACGAGTTGAGTAATTGGTAACAAAATACAACACCTTATTATTCCAAGACAATAGCCCCCGTCACCACGTCCTGGTTTTCACATAATTTTATACATTACACTTTCATTCAAACGGGGGTCGACACATACATTCATAATTCATCAACAATACCGGTGCTTATCCGTCATTGCACGCATTTAGCGAGGAACGCTAGTCTATACCTTCATTACACAGTGTTCACCCCTGTGCACGTTACATAAGTTTGTATTCCTGTAAAATAAAAGAATGTGGAGAAATCAACTCCGGACTTTTGATTGGTTGTTTGTCAAATGTAACACGTTACTCCCTGTCAAGTGATTGACCAATTTGAAACAAACAACACCTAACTAGTCTTACAAACACAATAGTTTTCCCTGCCACCACCTTTAAAGTGCACCTGGAGGGGTAGAGGAAAATTTTGATCCTCTAGGTCTGATTGGTTCATGGTTCTCGACAGGAATCTAACATCTTGGGTTGGGTATATAAATGACGCGTGATAAATTTTCAAACTGTCTTTGCGACTCCAGCAAACGATAAACAAAGATGGATACTGGTATTGTGCTGCTCACCCTGGTCTATGTCGTCATAGTATATGTCCGAAGCCTTGTACTGCTGAGAGTGGATGATAGAAGAATATTCCGATGTTTGGTATGGGTCCTGGATGCTGTATGCTGTCTACTTCGCTCACTGGTCGAAAAGAGGAAGTTGGAAGGAAAAATTGCAATGTGTATCACCGTATGGATGCTGTGTTTGCTTCAGATGTTTGTTCGCTGTACAATAGAGACTGTTCGAGAATGGAAGTCAATGGTTTGCGCATTGGTTCGTCAATTTATCATGGTTTGGTCCCTGCGAGAACGTCGACGGATGGTTTTTGAGATAAGTCGGTTTGCTATGTTTGTTCTTTCTGCTGCATTTGGGCCCGTTGTATGGGAATGGGGGCCATGGTGGCAATTTCGGCGCGGTACCTTTTTTGGCGGGAAGGTGGCGGCCCGGGTTAACAGGTTAGGATTTAGACGGTTTTGTCAGGAGGAAAGTTTGTCATTGGTTGTTCAAGTGGCACAGACTGTAATATTCCCCATTTTCGAAAACATTAAGAACGCAAAATACATATCAAAATTTATCTACGAATAAAAAATACAAATCAAAATTTATCGACAAACAAATTTGAATAGATACGTCATACATAGTCATGTACACAAAGTTGTTCTCGGGTACCCAGATTCCTATAAATTCAGCCACCTCCGGTATACACATTTCTTTCACAACCGAAACAATTGTATTTTGCCATGTTCAAATGAAAAATCATTGATGTTTATATTAGACTATTTACGAAACACAAACTTGAAAACCATAATTGCCTATAACCACAGAAAACCACTTCTATTTAGGGTCCCATACTAAAGTTACCCCAAAACTAGTAAACCAAATGTAAACTTAAAATAGGTTGTTCCTAGAAATACAGACTGTGCCACTTCTAATTAGGGTTCCCATTCTAAAATTAACAACTTTCGCAAAAACTAGTTAACTAAATGTAAACTTAAAATAGATTGTTTCTAGAAATACTGACTGTGCCACTTCTAATTAGGGTTAAAGTTTTCGCAAAATCTAGTTAGTTAGTTTTTTTTCAAGAAATACAAAGTTGAATCGAAATATTTCTTTCATTAAAATGCTAATCATACAAAATTAAAACCCGTGTATTTTGCTCTGCAGCGCATATTTTTTTCATTCATGTTACAAATTTAAGAGTTATTTCCGTAAAGACATTCTTCTTTGAAGATGATGAAAAAGATAAGTTTGTTTACAATATTACAAATATAGCTAATAACCACATAACAACCAACAATGTGAACCAAATTTATTTTTCGTTTTGTGATGGTCAGAACATTCATAAATTACAATACAAAATAATATCACCGCTTCAGTTATACCCATGGTATAGTGATCAAATATATGTGTCTCAAAACCAAATTAAGGCTTATGATCTCATCTTTTTGGTCAAAGATCTATCATTAGATTAAGATGTACTCTTGATGTGTTTATCTCATCAGTGATATGCAAATTAGAGCTAAAAAGACTAAGACTAAAAGTCTATATTTACAAAATGTCTAAGATAATCCAATCAGTAATATGCAAATTAGTGCCTAATAATGTGTCTTTTTGGTCAAAAATCTATTATTAGATTAAGATGTATTCTTGATGTGTTTATCTCATCAGTGATATTCAAATTAGGGCTACAAAGACTAACAATAAAATAGTCTATAACAAGATGATCCAATCAGTAATATGCAAATTAGTGCCTAATAATGTGTCTTTTTGGTCAAAAGTCTATCATTAGATTAAGATGTACTCTTGATGTGTTTATCTCATCAGTGATATGCAAATTAAGGCTAAAAAGACTAAAACTAAGTCTATATTTACAAAGTGTCTATAACAAGATGATCTAATCAGTAATATGCAAATTAGTGCCTAAAATGTGTCTTTTTGGTCAAAAATCTATCATTAGAATAATATGCATTCTTGATGTGTTTATCTCATCAGTGATATGCAAATTAAGGCTAAAAAGACTAAAACTAAGTCTATTTACAAAAAGTCTATAACAAGATGATCTAATCAGTAATATGCAAATTAGTGCCTAATAATGTGTCTTTTTGATCAAAAAACTATCATTAGATTAAGATGTATTCTGGATGTGTTTATCTCATCAGTGATATGCAAATTAGGGCTAAGAAGGCTAAAAATAAAAGAAAGTCTATAACAAGATGATCCAATCAGAAATATGCAAATTAGTGCCTAATAATATGTCTTTTTGGTCAAAATTCTATCATTAGATTCAGATGTATTCTTGATGTGTTTATCTCATCACCTATATGCAAATTAGGGCTAAAAAGACTAAAACTAAAAGTCTATATTTACAAAAAGTCTATAACAAGATGATCCAATCAGTAATATGCAAATTAGTGCCTAATAACGTGTCTTTTTGGTCAAAAGTCTATCATTAGATTAAGATGTATTCTTGATGTGTTTATCTCATCACTGATATGCAAATTAGGGCTAAAAAGACTCAAACGAAAAGAAAGTCTATAACAAGATGATCCAATCAGTAATATGCAAATTAGTGCCTAATAATGTGTCTTTTTGGTCAAAATTCTATCATTAGATTAAGATGTATTCTTGATGTGTTTATCTCATTAGTGATATGCAAATTAGGGCTAAAAAGACTAAAACTAAGTCTATATTTACAAAGTCTATAACAAGATGATCCAATCAGTAATATGCAAATTAGTGCCTAATAACGTGTCTTTTTGGTCAAAAGTCTATCATTAGATTAAGATGTATTCTTGATGTGTTTATCTCATCACTGATATGCAAATTAGGGCTAACAAGACTCAAACTAAAAGAAAGTCTATAACAAGATGATCCAATCAGTAATATGCAAATTAGTGTCTAATAATGTGTCTTTTTGGTCAAAAGTCTATCATTAGATTAAGATGTACTCTTGATGTGTTTATCTCATCAGTGATATGCAAATTAGGGCTAAAAAGACTCAAACTAAAAGAAAGTCTATAACAAGATGATCCAATCAGTAATATGCAAATTAGTGCCTAATAATATGTCTTTTTGGTCAAAATTCTATCATTAGATTAAGATGTAATTTTGATGTGTTTATCTCATTAGTGATATGCAAATTAGGGCTACAAAGACTAAAACTAAAAGTCTATATTTATAAAGTCTATAACAAGATGATCTCTTCAGTGATATGCAAATTAGGGGCTAATAATGTGTCTTTTTGGTCAAAAGTCTATCATTAGATTAAGATGTATTCTTGATGTGTTTATCTCATCACTGATATGCAAATTAGGGCTAAAAAGACTCAAACTAAAAGAAAGTCTATAACAAGATGATCCAATCAGTAATATGCAAATTAGTGTCTAATAATGTGTCTTTTTGGTCAAAAGTCTATCGTTAGATTAAGATGTACTCTTGATGTGTTTATCTCATCAGTGATATGCAAATTAGGGCTAAAAAGACTCAAACTAAAAGAAAGTCTATAACAAGATGATCCAATCAGTAATATGCAATTTAGTGCCTAATAATATGTCTTTTTGGTCAAAATTCTATCATTAGATTAAGATGTAATTTTGATGTGTTTATCTCATTAGTGATATGCAAATTAGGGCTAAAAAGACTAAAACTAAAAGTCTATATTTATAAAGTCTATAACAAGATGATCCAATCAGTAATATGCAAATTAGTGCCTAATAACGTGTCTTTTTGGTCAAAAGTCTATCATTAGATTTAGATGTATTCTTAATACCATGATCTCATCGGTGATATGCAAATTAGGGCTAAAAAGCCTCAAACTAAAAGTCTATATTTATAAAACGTCTATAACAAGATGATCCAATCAGTAATATGCAAATTAGTGCCTAATAACGTGTCTTTTTGGTCAAAAGTCTATCATTAGATTAAGATGTATTCTTGATGTGTTTATCTCATCACTGATATGCAAATTAGGGCTAAAAAGACTCAAACTAAAAGAAAGTCTATAACAAGATGATCCAATCAGTAATATGCAAATTAGTGTCTAATAATGTGTCTTTTTGGTCAAAAGTCTATCGTTAGATTAAGATGTACTCTTGATGTGTTTATCTCATTAGTGATATGCAAATTAGGGCTAAAAAGACTAAAACTAAGTCTATATTTACAAAGTCTATAACAAGATGATCCAATCAGTAATATGCAAATTAGTGCCTAATAACGTGTCTTTTTGGTCAAAAGTCTATCATTAGATTAAGATGTATTCTTGATGTGTTTATCTCATCACTGATATGCAAATTAGGGCTAAAAAGACTCAAACTAAAAGAAAGTCTATAACAAGATGATCCAATCAGTAATATGCAAATTAGTGTCTAATAATGTGTCTTTTTGGTCAAAAGTCTATCATTAGATTAAGATGTACTCTTGATGTGTTTATCTCATCACTGATATGCAAATTAGGGCTAAAAAGACTCAAACTAAAATAAAGTCTATAACAAGATGATCCAATCAGTAATATGCAAATTAGTGCCTAATAATATGTCTTTTTGGTCAAAATTCTATCATTAGATTAAGATGTAATTTTGATGTGTTTATCTCATTAGTGATATGCAAATTAGGGCTACAAAGACTAAAACTAAAAGTCTATATTTATAAAGTCTATAACAAGATGATCCAATCAGTAATATGCAAATTAGTGCCTAATAACGTGTCTTTTTGGTCAAAAGTCTATCATTAGATTAAGATGTATTCTTGATGTGTTTATCTCATCACTGATATGCAAATTAGGGCTAAAAAGACTCAAACTAAAAGAAAGTCTATAACAAGATGATCCAATCAGTAATATGCAAATTAGTGTCTAATAATGTGTCTTTTTGGTCAAAAGTCTATCGTTAGATTAAGATGTACTCTTGATGTGTTTATCTCATCAGTGATATGCAAATTAGGGCTAAAAAGACTCAAACTAAAAGAAAGTCTATAACAAGATGATCCAATCAGTAATATGCAATTTAGTGCCTAATAATATGTCTTTTTGGTCAAAATTCTATCATTAGATTAAGATGTAATTTTGATGTGTTTATCTCATTAGTGATATGCAAATTAGGGCTAAAAAGACTAAAACTAAAAGTCTATATTTATAAAGTCTATAACAAGATGATCCAATCAGTAATATGCAAATTAGTGCCTAATAACGTGTCTTTTTGGTCAAAAGTCTATCATTAGATTTAGATGTATTCTTAATACCATGATCTCATCGGTGATATGCAAATTAGGGCTAAAAAGCCTCAAACTAAAAGTCTATATTTATAAAACGTCTATAACAAGATGATCTCTTCAGTGATATGCAAATTAGGGGCTAATAATGTGGCTTTTTGGTCAAAAGTCTATCATTAGTTTAAGATGTATTCTTAATACTATGATCTCATCGATGATATGCAAATTAGGGCTAAAAAGCCTAAAACTAAAGGTCTTTATTTAAAAAAGTCTATAATAAGATGATCCAATCAGTAATATGCAAATTAGTGCCTAAAAATGTGTCTTTATGGTAAAAAATCTATCATTAGTTTAAGATGTATTCTTGATGTGTTTATCTCATCAGTGATATGCAAATTAGGGCTATAAAGACTAAAACTAAGTCTATATTTACAAAAGGTCTATAACACGATCCAATCAGTGATATGTAAATTATGATCTAAAAATGTCTTTTTGGTTGTCTATAATTAGATTAAGATGTATTCTTGATATGATAATTTTATCAGTGATATGCAAATTAGGGCTAAAAAGACTACAACTAAAAATCTGTAATTACAAAAAGTCTATAACATGATGATCCCCGAGCACTGAGCAAGGACCATTAGTTTTTCACCATTAGAGTAGTTTTTGTTACATGGGAGGAGTTTTTAAAAAAAAGTTTTTATAAGAGAACTACCGTCTCCCTCATTAACCTCTGTAAAAAATAAATAAAATAAAAGCTGTAAAAATATAACTGGTGTAAACCAAAATGCTCCTGTAGGTTGCAATTGGTTTTGCTAAATTGAAACTGAATCATAAAAGTTTGATTCAATATTTATCAATTGAAATTTTGAACAAAAATATTATGGTTTACCACACTTGTGTTTCTCTCTCAATCAGAGATCACAATGTTTAGAAAAGGGAATAGAATTCATCCAGCAAAAGCACTTTTAGTCCCCCAAAGTGAGTGACTATTACAATGGGCTCAGACTTCCAATATCTGATTTCTTTCAAAACTGGCACAAAGGTGACATGTCATTCGGAAAATATGCCATATTTGTCATCAAAAATCAATATTTTCTGCATAATTAATCATAAAACAAGCTTTATTTTGAAACCTGGCCTTGAGCTCCCATGGACTATACGGGGAAGGTCTGCTGTAAAGTCTGTATGCATATGTCATAAGGTACATGTACATGTATGATATAGGGTATATACTTTTCTAGGCGAGAAGATTTTGGATAACCCTGCCCATCTAGACTGGTTGATTTTATTTTAATTGTAGTTCAAAATATTGATATATTTTTCAAAATAATTCTTACAATTGCTAAAAGTAAGATTTCATTTCTCAAAAAATTAATTATTTTTGATCAGTTTTTAGGTATTACATCATATGAACTACCGTCTGCATGTATTATAGACCTGTATAGTATGTATTTTGAGTGATACAGTTGGTATAAGAAAGAGTCAGACCATTTTTAGTGTGTGTAGTATGACAACAGTTTGGTTTTTGGGGGTTTCAACATAGCCTCCCTATGTCATTTCACAAAGAGTTGCCCACCTCATCCTGGGATATATGGTCATGTGAACAAAATTAATGAAAGTGGTTTATTTTGCCAATACTAGTTCAAAGAAGTACACATTAGATAAATTTTCTTTGCCGGCCCTACTATTAAATTCTATCTTAATAACAATAATGATAATAATAATAATAATAACTTTAGGGTAATAATAATAACATATAATAAATAATCACTAATAAGTAATAAGTACTAATATAATAAATACTAATGTATGATAAATACTAATATATAATAAATACTAATATATAGTAAATAAGCACATAATTAGGCACCAATGACTGTTAATTTCTAATTCTCCTTTCATAATTAATTGCACTTAAAGTTGAAATAGTATTGGCATTATGGATTACTCTCATTAAAAATGTTCATATGACAGGACAACTCTGTGTGAAATGATACTAGGAGGCTTTGCTAAGATTACCAAGCCCTTACTGTTGTCATACTACATACCCAAAAATGGAGACACTTTCTAATACCAACTTTATAGCACAAAATAGATACTCTACAGATCTATGATAGATACAGGCGGCAGTTTGTACGATGAAATAGCTAAAAACTGACCAAATTAATTGTCTTTTGGAAAATGAAATCTCACTTTTAAGAATTGTAATAATGTTTTGAAATTTATAGATTTATTCTAAGCTGCAACTGAAGCAAAATCTATCAGTCCAGCTGAGCAGGGTTTTCCAAAGTTTTCCAGCCCAGAAAAGTATACAAAAAAACACTGCTTTCCAGCAGACCTTTCCCACCTATGGGAGTTGTGCACCCCCCCCCCCCCCCTCCCATATTACTTCTGCAAAAAAAATTTAATTCTCTGAGATAGGACAAAAATACACATTTTGATAACACATACAAATTCTACCCACTTTATGCAACTTTAGTCAGTTATTATTTCATAATCAATTTAATAGTATAAAAATGTTTTTGCTTGACTTATTCTCATTGGCTTTTCTAACCATTGGGGTCGATTTTTCAGGGAGAAACAGTAGAACAATAAAAAATCAATTAATTATACTGTATTTGCAAATTTATACACACAGTTCTTTCTTTATAGTGGTTTCCCAAACCTGGGCAAGTTTACCTTCGTCAAGATTTGATTTCTTCCTTTCACCCCATTTCATAAAAAAATATTGTCTACAAATTATAACCTTGAAAATTTAATATCATATGGGAGCACTTTGGTAAATGTAATTTATATTGAATGTATTTTTTCATTATTTTATTAAATAAAACACAATATATTAACCAAACTGTATTAATACAATTTCCATGCAAGTTTATTTTCAGGAAGCCAGGCTCGACAAAGATGGACAAATGATGGAAAATGTGAGTCAAAAAACTGTCTTTTTAATATTTAATATGTTTATACATTGAAAGTTAGATTTAGAAACTTTATTTCTATTTGATTGTCATGTCTGCAATATAAAATAAATTTAGAAAATAATATAATTGCATTGTGAGTGAATACTTCAATTCTTATACTATTTCTTAAATTTCTTTCTTTTAGCCTGTGGTGATAAGAAGACCCAAGACTGATCGATGTATTTGATTATTACGATACTGATGTGTATTTTGCATTTATGTATATCTATTAAAATGTAATTTATGTATTGAAATGTGTTTTTAAGTTATTTTATTAGTAGAACTTTTGGAGGAGTTTAGAAGAACAGAAAAACAGTTTCAGACATCAGCACCAAGTAAGTTTTTTGAGTTTTTTTTAGTTTGTATGGCTGCATGAATGATTGCTCTTTTAACTATCCCACCTCACCCCTTCCAACATACGTACATCAAATACACTATCATTTTTGTCTCCGGCACCAATTGTCATATCTGCGCCATCATCTACCTCGCGTTTCGGTCCGCAGTCTTCGCTGCACATGATCATATATTACATATTGACATACACAAACAGCACTCCTCGATTTTTGTTATCCCTTTCCGTACGTCTGGTTTCTTGTGGATTTTGGTTTTCTCTGACTAGGTGGGTCTCTAGGGTTGATTACTTTGTTGTTTGGTTGGTTGGCGTTGGTTGGTTGGTTGGTTGGTTGGTCGGTTGGTCGGTTGGTTGGTTGGTTGGCAATGGTTCTTTGGTTAGTCCTTTGTAGGTTTTACATATTTTTCACTTGCTGTCTATGGCCTTAATCTCTCATACCAACACACATAAACCTCACAAACCTCCGCCGTGTCGCCGCCATCTCTATTACTGCCGTGTCGCCATCTTTATTTGCCATCACCGTTGTGCGTCATATTCATTACAACAATACAATAAAGTCCCCCATTCATTTTAACTTTCTGTATGTATGTTTGTATGGTTTAGAGTTATAATGGCACATTCCATTACAACTCTTCATATTCGCAGTCAAGCATGTGCATGTATGTTAACCCTCTCCCCCCAAAAAAACAAAAAGTATGTGTCCTTGTATGGTGATTCAAATTGGCAACAAAGAATTGCTTGGCAGCGATGACACCCCTAGCATTGACTAGATAATATGGATTTTAGAGTAATCAATTTCCAATGCGGCCTAAATTCAACTGCATACAGAGCTCAGTAGAGCTATCAAACATTTAATCCTCTTTTTATCAGGGGGGTGGGTTGGTCAATTTCACTACAAACATTCAAATTAAACTTTCAAATCCAGGGGACCATATAGCCAGAATTACCATACGAGTATGACTACATTCTCAGTCTAAATAATTGTTAGCATAAAAATGCTACTAATGACTGAGTGAATTTAAGGTACTGTCGTCTTTAGTGTATCCATGGCTGTGTATTTCAAGGCAATATCTATTATATGGTACGTCTACAGAATATCAAGTATACATCACTTACACCTAAAAGCTATGAATGGTAAGCGTCATCTACAAGTTCTTTACTTATCTTTGCTGTTCATCTACAATTGATCTGTGCTGTCATGAACACAGATGAAAAGTGATGTAGCCTCAAATATTCATCTGAAAGTTGTTCATAAACTGATAAATTTTCATCAAGTCTTCATCAAAGACAGTCTTCAATATTTCAACTTACTAGCCAAGTCAAATTCAGAATTTTTTATGACAAATATGGCCAATATTTTGTCATCATTGCAAAGGTCACAAAACAAAGCAATGACAAGGTCTCAAAGCTCATTATAAATAAAATGGGTATTAAGTCATTTAATTTAGGTTTCTAGTATTAAGCTACCAGACTGAGCTTGTGCACAAAATGTGAAGTTTGACATTTGTGCCAGGCTTGGTTGAAATTGGTCTATGCATCTCTGCTGTATACTGTGCACTATGATTAATGTTTGACTATTTGACCTTGAAGATACAGGTCGAGGTCAAAGGTCGAGGTCTCAGAAAGACCATTATCAATAATATGGATATGGATAATATAACACTCAAAGAGGGTCACTATTACAAACTATTGCAAGAAATGTGGGAATTGAATAATAGCACTCGGTATTAAATAGCACTATTGCAAGAAATGTGGGAATTGAATACTAGCATCCATTATTAAATAGCACTATTGCAAGACATGTGGGAATTGAATACTAGCACTCGGTATTAAATAGCACTATTGCAAGAAATGTGGGAATTGAATACTAGCAACCGGTATTAAATAGCACTATTGCAAGACATGTGGGAATTGAATACCAGCACCTGGTATTAAATAGCACTATTGCAAGACATGTGGGAATTGAATAATAGCACCCGGTATTAAATAGCACTATTGCAAGAAATGTGGGAATTGAATACTAGCAACCGGTATTAAATAGCACTATTGCAAGAAATGTGGGAATTGAATACTAGCACCCGGTATTAAATAGCACTATTGCAAGAAATGTGGGAATTGAATACTAGCACCCGGTATTAAATAGCACTATTGCAAGAAATGTGGGAATTGAATACTAGCACCCGGTATTAAATAGCACTATTGCAAGAAATGTGGGAATTGAATACCAGCAACCGGTATTAAATAGCAATATTGCAAGACATGTGGGAATTGAATTCCAGCACCTGGTATTAAATAGCACTATTGCAAGACATGTGGGAATTGAATAATAGCACCCGGTATTAAATAGCACTATTGCAAGAAATGTGGGAATTGAATACTAGCAACCGGTATTAAATAGCACTATTGCAAGAAATGTGGGAATTGAATACTAGCAACTGGTATTAAATAGCACTATTGCAAGAAATGTGGGAATTGAATACTAGCACCCGGTATTAAATAGCACTATTGCAAGAAATGTGGGAATTGAATACTAGCACTCGGTATTAAATAGCACTATTGCAAGACATGTGGGAATTGAATACCAGCACCTGGTATTAAATAGCACTATTGCAAGACATGTGGGAATTGAATAATAGCACCCGGTATTAAATAGCACTATTGCAAGAAATGTGGGAATTGAATACTAGCAACCGGTATTAAATAGCACTATTGCAAGAAATGTGGGAATTGAATACTAGCACCCGGTATTAAATAGCACTATTGCAAGAAATGTGGGAATTGAATACTAGCACCCGGTATTAAATAGCACTATTGCAAGAAATGTGGGAATTGAATACTAGCACCCGGTATTAAATAGCACTATTGCAAGAAATGTGGGAATTGAATACCAGCAACCGGTATTAAATAGCAATATTGCAAGACATGTGGGAATTGAGTACTAGCACCAAGTATTAAATAGCACTATTGCAAGACATGTGGGAATTGAATACTAGCACCCGGTATTAAATAGCACTATTGCAAGAAATGTGGGAATTGAATACTAGCAACCGTTCATGTTGTACTTAAAAATAGTGATCCCCCCTGCAATTCATCCACAAAACAATCCCCCCCCCTGACAAATATAAAAACACAATGTCCTGCCCATCTGTTGACAGGAAACACTCTTTTTGTTCACGCACACTGCATATATAGTTAATTTTACATGTTACATTTTCAGTAATTTTAATTTTTATACTATTTTTTTATAACATCAGCATGGAACTATAACAAAACAATAGATGGTTACAAAGGCCAAAGAAAATGATTATTAAAATCTTGTGAAATTGGATGCTTTTACTTTTCTAAGTATGAATGAATGAATGAGTGACTGTTGTTCTTATAACCCCCTCTCCAACCTACACATTTCAAATACTACCCGTATTTTCATCATCATCGCCATCAACTACCTCACGCCTCGGTCCTTTTTTGCCATCACTACGCATGACCACATATTACATATACACAAACGGTTCATCTTTTTTCTTTTTCTTCTCATTTTGGGTTGTCCTCAGGTTAGGTTAGGTCAGAGGGTCGGTAGTTTGGATTATTTTCACTTGCCTGGCTATGGACTTTCTCTCATACTTAACATCCACAGACACAAATTTCGCACTTCCACCACTGTCACCAATTTCACCACGTCTCCGTTTGCATTCATCATCTTCGCTGCGTCTTCATCTGCATTCGCCATCCTTCCCGCGTCTCCACCTGCATTCGTCATGTTCGCCCTGTGTCATATTCAAGTTATTTTTACACCAACACCAACACAAACTATAGGTTTTCATGTTTGAGAGTTATAATGGCACCATACCCTCATAACTCCTCACTATTGGCTGTCAAGCATTGTGAGTGTGTGTATTAAACTTGCCCCCCCCCAAAAAAAAATAAATAAATAAATAAATAAAAGTAATAAATAAAAATAAAGGAAAAACTGTGGCCTATTGTATATAAAAGGGTATGTATGGCAACTCAAAGGAAGCGACAAAGAATTGCTTGGCAGCAATGATACCCCTAGCATTGACTAGATAATATGGACGTTAGATTCAATATTTCATGCGCCACATTTCAACAGAGCTCAGTGAAGTTCTACCAACCCTGTACATCATATCATTGGGATTAGGAATGGACAATAAAAATATCAAGGATCTAACGTTCAGGGGACTTTTTTGCCCGACTTGCCATATCATAACGGTACTCGGTATATACCAGTTAATCTAGATGAATGAAATAAATGAAATAAAATATACCATAAGTTCTATAAATAGTCTATACATATAATGACCAACTGAAAGTACTATCGTCTGGCTTTTGTGGCTGTCATTCAAGGCAATTTCTATTACATCTACAAGATATCAAGTGTACATCACCTACATCTGACGGCTTAGAGTGTTAAGTGTCTTCTCTAGGGTACTTACTTTTTATTATTCGTCTACATTTGATCATGATGTGTGATGATGATGAACGTAAGTGTAGTCTGTAAGGTACGCCGTGATGGGGCGCCCTCACACTTCAGCCAACCCCTCCCACGCCGGTGAGGGCGGAACGTCAGGACGTATCTTACAGTCTAACGTAAGTGACACACAAAATTAATTATGTATGCGTAAGAGCAAATGACACACATCTTATGGCAAATGACTAGCGTATGGAAATAAATGACACACATAAGGCAAGTAATGCACGTATGACCACAGGGGCGTGTAATATTTCTTAGATTGTTGTTTTCCTGGTCTACAGACTAGATATAACAACCTTTTGACTATATATTCCTACCTGTAAGTAAGGAAAAAACATTTCCGCTACTTTAGAGATTGACACATTTGTAGCAGCAGGATTCGTACGATATTTTCCTAAGAAAACGGCGATCCAGGGCGGCAATCTAAGCAATAATACGTGCCCTGTGCTCGTGACTATTAATGACGCACACACAAGGCGAATGATGCACACATGACAATAAATCTAAATGACACACATGACTACATGAGATGACTACATGCGATATGACTACATGAGGTGACTACATGCGATGTGACTACATGAGATGACTACATGCGATATGACTACATGCGATGTGACTACATGAGATGACTACATGCGATATGACTACATGAGATGACTACATGCGATATGACTACATGAGATGACTACATACGATATGACGACATGAGGTGAGTACATGCGATGTGACTACATGAGATGACTACATGCGATATGACTACATTAGATGACTACATGCAATACTGCGATGCGAGATGATGACATGATATGCGGCGATTTTGTAATGACGTTATGCCATTCGTAGATTATTCAATATGCATAAGGGGTAGACCATTCGATATCCTGGGGGGCTTGGAAGATTGGTGGAGAGTCATTATTTTTTTTCCCACCTGCTTGCCTGAGAATTATTTTTTCTCCTTTTCCTATGCTGGCAACTTTTTTTTTTCTTTGCTTCTTTGAGATATCCGGATTTTTTTTACGTCAATGTTGAACACCTACATTTGTTGCCACATTTTCTGTTTGGTTTTGGCACACGGTAATAGAGAGAGTAAAAAGATGCTGTTCTATCACACACATATTATATCTAAAAAACTACATATTTCATACATGTTTGATTTTCAATTAAATAAGCATGCCATGGTATGGTGACACACTGAAAATACAAATCGGAGACTTGATTGGTGAGCTCAAACATTCAGATAGACCGGTCAGTTTCTCCAGATTGGTGGATGGGGGGGGGGGGGTGTCAGTGTTTTTTTTCCATTGGGCCGACAAAAAGTCACTGACCCCCCCCCCCCCTGAATAAAGTTTCATAGCATCTGACAGTAAGTTGTAGAGGGAAGAGCTTTGAGACTGGGATATGTCCACCTCTTGTGCGAGTGTCTGTGAATGGGGGGGGGGGGGGTTTCTAGCCGGTCTCCCCCTAGAAAACGGCCTGGATGATTTTTACTTCTAAAAGCAATGTTTAGGCTATTCACAGACACTTTCAGACAATAATTTACAAATTTTACAAGACAGCTCTAACATGTAAAAAGCAACTCTGTGAGGTTGAAACATTTTTGAAATAAAGTTTCATAGCATCTTGACAGTAAGAGTTGGAGGAAAGAACTTTGATTTGAGACTGGAACATGTCTACTTCTTACGGGGGGTTCTCGGGGGTCCCCCTAGAAGCCCTCGAGGTTTTTTACTTCTCAAGCAATGTTTAGGCTATTCACAGACACTTTCAGACAATAATTTGCAAGCTTTACAAGACAGCTCTAACATGTAAAAAGCAACTACACATGGTTGAAACATTTTTGAAATAAAATTTCATAGCATCTTGACAGTAAGAGGTGGAGGGAAGAACTTTGATTTGAGGCTTGGACATGTCTACCTCTTATGGGGGGGGGGGTCCTAGGGGATCTCCCCTAGAAGCTTTTTAAGTTTTTTTTACCAATTTTGGTGAATCTTATTGTTGGTTTAACGAATGAGTGGCCTCTGGGGTGATGGAGTCCAAGGCCCCCCCGCCAGATCTGCAGTTTTTTGTTTCTATTTAGGCGATTTTTAGGTTATTCATAGCCTCTGAGATATATATTGCCAAGCATCGAAAAGCTAAAGTAAATATAACTTTTTACATAAGTTTTCCATGTTATAAAAGTGGGCCTGTAACATTGGTATAGGGTCATTGATATTGCATTTATAGTAAAGTTACTGATGTGTTAGAGCACTTTAGGAGGTCATACCTAGTGTACAATATAAACTTGAATTTGAGTTGTGGTGTCGAAACATGTAGTGTCTGAAATAGGAAGTATAGCATCCCTTTTGACAAATTCATACTGAAGAGACTAGAACAATTTAGATTAAGTTCTTTTATAAACTATCCAATAGTATGAAGGTTACAATTACAAAACCTTCAAGTTCACTTTTGCCCCAAAGTGTAAGATAAGTGAAGCACTGATTGTGAAACAGCCAAACACTTACATGGCATGTTCTGTAACTAGTGTTGTAGCTAGGTAATACATGTATTATATGTATATTTTTTATGTATAATTATGTTTGAACCCTTACATGAAGTAATATTTAAACCATTTATGAAAGAAACAGAGACAAGAACAAATATTATATGTACCACAGGCTAACGAAACTGACTGGTCCCTGACATGTGTTTGAAACTGTTTGTCATGATTTGACAAGTGTCCTGGTTGGAGAGGTACGAGCAATTTGAACAGTATACTCGAACCTGTGCATCATTTCCCTGCCAAGACATTTTTTTTCTAGCAGCAGTGGTCCATCTTTTTTTCCATAACCCTCTCATATCCGGATTTTTTTTTCAAGCAAATCCATTTGGCATCTTTTTTCCCCAAAAATCTTCCAAGCCCTCCCCCCCCCAGGATATCAAATGGTCCACCTCTCACCACGTGCAACATGCTGAGGAGTACTCCCTAGCCTGTTTCATATTAATACTCGTATTATGCGTATTGAATAATCTACGAATGGCATAACGTCATTACAAAATCGCCGCATATCATGTCATCATCGCAGTATTGCATATAGTCATCTCATGTAGTCATGTCGCATGTAGTCATCTCATGTAGTCATCTCATGTAGTCATATCGCATGTAGTCATCTCATGTAGTCACATCGCATGTAGTCACCTCATGTAGTCATATCGCATGTAGTCATCTCATGTAGTCATATCGCATGTAGTCATCTCATGTAGTCACATCGCATGTAGTCATATCGCATGTAGTCACCTCATGTAGTCATATCGCATATAGTCATCTCATATAGTCATATCGCATATAGTCATTGCAGTATTGCATATAGTCATTGTAGTATTGCATATAGTCATTGCAGTATTGCATATAGTCATTGCAGTATTGCATATAGTCATTGCAGTATTGTATTTTCGAATATTGGCAGGCATTCTACGCCATACTCTCTCTCTCTCTCTCTCTCTCTCTCTCTCTCTCTCTCTCTCTCTCTCTCTCTCTCTCTCTCTCTCTCTCTCTCTCTCTCTCTCTCTCTCTCTCTCTCTCTCTCCCCCTCTCTCTGACTTTATTTGAACATTGAAACCCCTTGATCCGGAGCTTTAGTTTACCTTGTATTTCGCGAAATTGTGTACTTCATTTACCTACCATACATTTAATTATGAGGCAGTCAATAGCCAAGAAAATGTGTGTGTCTGCCAAAATATCACTGTATCTGTTAAAGTGTATGTACTACAGCCATACAGTTGAGTTGAGTTATGTATTGACTTCTTTAGTAAAATTTGGGTATTGAACACAATTTTCAAGTACTCTATGGCTTTCGATAATGTGTATGGTTTAAATGCCCCCCCCCCCCTACATGTCTTTATTTTTTTTTTAAGTGCTTACTGTGGGAGGGGGACATCCACTCCCAACCCTCCCCACTAGCTTTCATGGGGGATGCTGTTTCTGGCCAGAATCAAGATTGAAAGAGAAAACCTTGCTGGCTAGGTATCTCCAAGTGTAGGTTACATCCCAGTGTGAGACATTTTTCGCAAAGCCCACATATATTTGTAACGAAATATCTCATTGTTTAATATGTATGGACGCTGAAGTTGATTTCCAATGTTAGTTTAATGTAGTGTACCATACTGTATATCTCTGACGCGGTGGTGGTGGTGGTGGTGGGGGGTACACATTAAAACTTATGTGTATCTGGGAGGAGGTGGCTACGAAAATGCTTGGGTTCGATTCAAGTCATCATTCTATAACCTTTACCCATAACATCAGATACAAGACAATATACTTATTATAACGTGCACAACAATGATCAGAATAACATTTTATAAAATAAGATATAAATAAATTCAAATGGCCCGTGTATGTAATATGTAAATATTAACAGTGTTATGCTAATTAGGCTAATTAGCCTGATCGCCTCCTCCATCAGGCTAAAAGCGTAAACATGTACTACGAAGGTCATTTTAAGCTAAATAACGCACGATTGGCCAACATCTTCATCGGATTTTAATCAGATTGACGTAGTCAGTACTTCATGTGTGATGTGGCGATTCTACTTGCATGTTGCATGTCACTGATGGGCGACACGGCATGGCATGCATACACCATTATCCTGACAAATTCAGTAAAAGTGCCTCGTGATGCTCAGTATGAAAGACCCACATTGAACGGACCGAATCATTTCCGGTACATAGATTTAAGAGGTGAATCTTTCTGCATGTAATTATAGCAACAATTGAACACTACATGTTATTATTATATTAAGATATTTATTATTCGTTTTTAAAATTATTAAAGGTAATGAAGTTCTTGCGGAATCATATTTCCAAAAAGAGAGACGAAAACATTATTAATCCTTTTTTAGACAACTTGTGTAGTTAGTGTGTACAAACAAAATGTTCCATCAACTTTTACATGGTCACGTGACCACCGCGCGTTCACGGGCGCGGCGTTCACAGCGCAGCATGGGCAGGTCAAAATGGCAGCTTCTTGTCCATATATACAAGACCCCTAATTATTCTATATGTGATAATGTCTCTATATACAAGACTCCTAATTATATCTATATGTGATAATGTCTTTATATGCAAGACCCCTAATTATATCTATATGTGATAATGTCTCTATATACAAGACACCTAATTATATCTATATGTGATAATGTCTCTATATACAAGACCCCTAATTATATCTATATGTGATAATGTCTCTATATACAAGACCCCTAATTATATCTATATGTGATAATGTCTCTATATACAAGACCCCTAATTATTCTATATGTGATAATGTCTCTATATACAAGACCCCTAATTATTCTATATGTGATAATGTCTCTATATACAAGACCCCTAATTATATCTATATGTGATAATGTCTCTATATACAAGACCCCTAATTATATCTATATGTGATAATGTCTTTATATACAAGACCCCTAATTATTCTATATGTGATAATGTCTCTATATACAAGACCCCTAATTATTCTATATGTGATAATGTCTCTATATACAAGACACCTAATTATATCTATATGTGATAATGTCTCTATATACAAGACCCCTAATTATATCTATATGTGATAATGTCTCTATATACAAGACCCCTAATTATATCTATATGTGATAATGTCTCTATATACAAGACCCCTAATTATATCCATCTGTGATAATGTCTCTATATACAAGACCCCTAATTATATCTATATGTGATAATGTCTCTATATACAAGACCCCTAATTATATCTATATGTGATAATGTCTTTATATACAAGACCCCTAATTATATCTATATGTGATAATGTCTCTATATACAAGACCCCTAATTATATCTATATGTGATAATGTCTTTATATACAAGACCCCTAATTATTCTATATGTGATAATGTCTCTATATACAAGACCCCTAATTATTCTATATGTGATAATGTCTCTATATACAAGACACCTAATTATATCTATATGTGATAATGTCTCTATATACAAGACCCCTAATTATATCTATATGTGATAATGTCTCTATATACAAGACCCCTAATTATTCTATATGTGATAATGTCTCTATATACAAGACACCTAATTATATCTATATGTGATAATGTCTCTATATACAAGACACCTAATTATATCTATATGTGATAATGTCTCTATATACAAGACCCCTAATTATATGTGATATGTGATAATGTCTCTATATACAAGACCCCTAATTATATCTATATGTGATAATGTCTCTATATGCAAGACCCCTAATTATATCTATATGTGATAATGTCTCTATATACAAGACCCCTAATTATATCTATATGTGATAATGTCTCTATATACAAGACCCCTAATTATATCTATATGTGATAATGTCTCTATATACAAGACCCCTAATTATATCTATATGTGATAATGTCTCTATATACAAGACCCCTAATTATTCTATATGTGATAATGTCTCTATATACAAGACCCCTAATTATATCTATATGTGATAATGTCTCTATATACAAGACCCCTAATTATTCTATATGTGATAATGTCTCTATATACAAGACCCCTAATTATATCTATATGTGATAATGTCTCTATATACAAAACCCCTAATTATATCTATATGTGATAATGTCTCTATATACAAGACCCCTAATTATATCTATATGTGATAATGTCTCTATATACAAGACCCCCTAATTATATCTATATGTGATAATGTCTCTATATACAAGACCCCTAATTATATCCATCTGTGATAATGTCTCTATATGCAAGACCCCTAATTATATCTATATGTGATAATGTCTCTATATACAAGACCCCTAATTATATCTATATGTGATAATGTCTCTATATACAAGACCCCTAATTATATCTATATGTGATAATGTCTCTATATACAAGACCCCTAATTATATCCATCTGTGATAATGTCTCTATATGCAAGACCCCTAATTATATCTATATGTGATAATGTCTCTATATACAAGACCCCTAATTATATCTATATGTGATAATGTCTCTATATACAAGACCCCTAATTATATCTATATGTGATAATGTCTCTATATACAAGACCCCTAATTATATCCATCTGTGATAATGTCTCTATATGCAAGACCCCTAATTATATCTATATGTGATAATGTCTCTATATACAAGACCCCTAATTATATCTATATGTGATAATGTCTCTATATACAAGACCCCTAATTATATCTATATGTGATAATGTCTCTATATACAAGACTCCTAATTATATCTATATGTGATAATGTCTCTATATACAAGACTCCTAATTATATCTATATGTGATAATGTCTCTATATACAAGACCCCTAATTATATCTATATGTGATAATGTCTCTATATGCAAGACCCCTAATTATATCTATATGTGATAATGTCTCTATACACATAGTGGCAAGACCCCTAATGATATCTATATGTGATATGTCTCTATATACAAGACCCCCTAATTATATCTATATGTGATAATGTCTCTATATACAAGACCCCCTAATTATATCTCTATGTGATAATGTCTCTATATACAAGACCCCTAATTATATCTATATGTGATAATGTCTCTATATACAAGACTCCTAATTATATCTAGTACACAATGGCCTACAAATTCCTCTCCCCAAGGGCCTTCTCACCCTGATTCTGGCTCCCAGCCCGGTACTTTGACCTTACGGCCTCAGCACCCCTGGAGATCAATCGAGGTGATGTACCCCTGGAAGCTTCTTCTAACATTCTCCTCCACCAGTATCTTGACTGCTGTGTCCTAGTTACCCTTGGAGGAGACCTCTTAGTTGAAACAGGCCTACGATTTCTTCTAACTGACCTATTCCTACGGGGTGGGGGACCGCCAGAGCTGGTCATCCCACCCACAGTAATGGTGATCAATGAGGTGGTGGATGGCTCCGCCAGATTGTTATCCTCCAGTTGGAGTGGTTGTCGGCGGACCGAGATCCTCCTGCAGGATTTCTGTGTTCACAGTAAGTAAGTAGACATTCAGTACTGTATTGAAAACTCTTAGACTACTGCTACTTTGATTATAGCAGCAATTGTAATCTTCATAATCAACCTTCATGCTGTAACCTATAAAAATTTATAACATACTAACAACCATGTTGTTGCTGTGAATACTCATTAACAAACACATGGTGGTAGATATAATTGTTCTGTGGTGTAAAGGTTAGCAAAGAGCAGGAAAGTCCCTGAAAATCGATTCAAAGCAGTCTGGCTAGTGGATTACGAGAATCACAAGAATATAAATTTTTTGAACAAAAATTACCAGAATATTTTGTTAAAAATAGGAAAATACAGATATCACAAACACAAACACAAGCTTAAAACTTACACATCATTTAAAAGTCGCACTGTGGTTGGAATAAAGGAATGTTTGTATTGGTTTGCCCTGAAAGCTGGAGCCCTGAAACACTGCCAAGAAGGAAGTAAAACAAACTCTGAAGATAGATCATGACCTTTACCTGGTAGAATTGAACACAAGCTTTCCTGAACACCTGTTGGCAGTATAAATGTGACAAGTTTCTCTGTGGTATACCAATTATTTTGGAGCTAATTGAAACAATTCCATCCAATGAATTTTTATGTTAACTCTGTATACACCAAGATATTCGTTTATTCTTGAACGATGCCTTAAAATAACGTGTGAACCAAATTATGTCAAAGTTTATGATAAAATCAGAGCAGAGGCCATCATTGTAGCAGGGCTCGCGTGACTGAAGTGTGAAATGCATTTCATGAGAACGACTCGTTGGCATAAAATTAAAAGTAAAGTAAAAGTAACCCAATCAACTCACTCTTTATTCTTTGTTCAACACCATCTTTCACAATACTCTTTATGGTGTGTGTCTCATAATAAATTGTTCCATAACCATCAAACCATTCATTTCCAATCGGATTGCCAGAGTTCGACAGATGGCCATGTGAACATGATAACTCCTCTTCTTCGTGGTAGGGCATCCTTGGAATGAAGGTCTGAAGAACAGATAGTTGTGTGCCATTTTGCTGGCTCATGAATTCCTTTGGCATCTCTTCGGACAGTGGAAATGGTATATGCCTATAAGATAGCCACTTAAAAGTACATTCTTTAAACATGTAACAGTGTTACATTTTACTTTTTTCTGGGCATTCCACAGCATTTTGTGCACACAATGCCCGATAGTTTTCCACATACTGGCATGCCATGTGTGAAATTAACACAAAAAAGGTCCTGGTCAGAAGGACCAACAGAAATTTAAGCTGCCATTGAGCTTGTAAGTTGAAGTTGTAGTGTTTGTCGACCGTGCAAAAAAACGAAGTCTAACTGCGATTAAGGTGCTTTGAGACTCACTCAATTGTACGATAATCTTCCTCAAAGATTTACTGCTAACCCAGGACTCTTACCATATTACGTTCATGTGTCCATCACAAATTTCGAATTGATGCAGTTTCTACATCCCGTCATGTACGTTGTATATTGAAACTTTGATTTTGTGCATATCTAATTGTTTTTTTTTGATGAATATCGGCCATGAACTTGCACTCATATGTTTCCTTCATACTTGACTCAATGAGTGCTCATAAGGAAACTTAACACAAAGATCCATTTTGCTTTATTTGAAAGATGTATACTCATTATATAGGTACACTGAAATAAAATTATTTAAAGCAAGAACTGTTCAAAGCATTGTGTTATGTTTTCTTTTAGTCACTAAATGCATCAACAAATACTCAATGCCATGGAAAGCATTCATGATAAAATAAGTTATCTCCATGACCAATGTGTTGTCATATATGATATACTAGGAATATCAAATATTTTCTGGAAACTTTACCAATTAGTCAAAATGAAAGCAGCTATGTGAAGGACCAACAGTTTTCCATCAGGACCAGCAGTTTAAATCTCTGTTGGTCCTTCTGACCAGGACCTTTTTTGTGTTAATTTGGTGTTTTTATTGACCTTAAAAAAGCCTTTGATACCATTGACTATAACATTCTAATAAACAAACTTTTTCACTATGGAATAAGAGGCCTTCCACTCCGTTGGTTCAAAAGTTATCTGGAAAGTCGTCAACAAGTTGTTCAAGTAAATGGCACAACCTCTTCACCAAGACAGGTGAATTGTGGTATACCACAAGGATCTATCTTGGGACCTCTTCTTTTTCTGATCTATATGATATATGATATTAACAAATCTACCAACGCTTTCAATATTCGTCTTTTTGCTGATGATACAAATCTATTCCAACACTTTTCGTCCCCAAATGTAAACCTTTTCGATCAAAGCCAGTCTCTTGACCAGGTATACCACTGGTGTAATGCAAATAAGCATACAATTAATATAGACAAAACAAACTATATGCTTATAAAAACGCCCCGGAAAATTCTCAACGTTGAAGGTCGCCTTTATATTGGAAACAAACCTATTGAAAGAGTATCACCAGCAACATATCTAGGTGTCTCAATTGATTCCTTCCTAAATTGGAAGTCTCATATCGAAAAAGTGTGTAACATAATCAATCCTAAGGTTGAAATCATTTCTCGTATTCGTCACTATGTGCCAAGATCTGTTCTCATCATACTCCTTTACAACACTTTAATTCTACCTCATCTTAGCTATTGTGTGGAAGTGTGGGGAAACACCTTCCCAACAGCACTACACCCCCTTCTTCGTCTACAAAAAAGCTTGTCCGTTTCATAACTTTCTCAGATTACCATGCCAATTCTACTCCTCTCTTTCATCAACTTAAAATTCTTGATATTTACAAACTCTGTAGTCTTCAAACTTGCATTTTCATCTTCGATTTAATACACAATCGCTATATCCACAATCTTGAGCATTACTTCGAACTTCATTTGACCCATAACTATGCAACCAAAGCAAGATCCAATGCAAATTTACCAATCCCAAAGGCCAACTTGACAAAAACTCAGTATAATTTTAACTACGCAGCAGTCAAGGCATGGAACGCAGTACCCCTACCAATTAAATCGCTTCACAGTTGGGAAAAAAATTAAGTCTGAATTAAAACAGTTTTTATTCAGTTAGTGACATTCCATATACATGTATATAGCCCATTTATTTATTTGTGACAGCAGTGATTTGTAAAATTTGTACAACTTTAGTTTATGAATACTTAGTGTGTGTATGAATGTATGATTGGTTTGTTTTGTTTTTTCTATGAGGGAGTGTGATGCGTGTGTATATAAAGAACATTTGTTATGTATATATTTGTTTTGTATAACAGTGTAACCAGCAATACATTATATTAAGCATGTCAGTCAGGGCATTGGACCTCGATTAGTTCAGAAAGAACTACTGTCCTTGGTCTCACCAGAATTTTATTTTGTCCATAGACGTTGTATTTTTTTTCTCTCTCTTTCATTTCTATATATTTATTCAATATCTGCATAATCTGTACATGTATAAGTTCTGGGGAAATAAATTTCAATTCAATTCAATTCAGTATAGTCAAAGGTTGTGCAAGTCTCAGCAATATGTTCCTTACAAGTTATACGAAATGAATGATGATGATGATGATGATGATGCATCTTATCATCTTTAATGTATGAAACTGACTGAGATCATAATCACTTGGTTGAGATATTTTCTTTGCTTCATTAACTATGTTTTTAATTACATTTTCGACACTAATATTTATATCTCCATCTTCACCATCAGTGATACAACTCCAACTCTACTTTCATTTGTATGAAAGCTGGTTTATAATAGTGAAACAACAAGGAAATCTCTAAGTATTTCCTAGACTATTCAGACCCTTGTAATGAATTCTGTAACAGCAGCTACACTGGGACTTGCTGTAAAACTGCATCACAGACTGGGTTCAAAGGAAGTTGTATCTCTGCTACATATGGTTATCTGGTCAGTTATGATGAGGTTCTACAGTTCTGTTCATCTCCTGCAAAATATGTAGGTGAGCAGGACCTCACAGCAAGAGGCCTTAAGAAGGATTCTTCTCCTATGTTAGTATGGTGTGATAATTATGACCTGCATGTGAATACACCAAGTGGAAATAGGGAGACTCACGCAATGGCAATTGAACTAACACAAACCAAACATACAGATGAAATCACAGATGAAAGTGACCAGCAGAAATGGCATCAGTCAACTTCAGCGAACTCTCTTCATGCACTATCTAGGTCTCAAAAAACCAATTCCAACACATTTGCCATCCCAAATCTGCCGGCTCATTAATATTGTTCAGGTTCAAGAGAATCTTTCAGCAGCTCTTGATGCAGATTTCAGGTGGCTGAGCTCACTTGTAAATGGTATGAATGAACTTCCCTGTGAATGGGCAGGATATGTGACATGTGAGGCAAGGGAAAGGGATACTTCGGTGGGCAAGGTTACAAGGTTCATATTTGGACCTTTAGTTGATGCCACACAACGTCATTCAGTAGTTTAGCTGCAAGACTTCAGGCTTTCCTCTTAACACTCTGTTTCTGAAGGTGGCACACAGTCGGTCACCTTGAAAGTGAGCAGAAAAGCCCAAGGGGTCTAGCGGCAAGACTAGTCATTCAGATACTGTGCGCACTACTTTAACCTTTATAGAAAGGTTTATTCATAATCATGAATAGTGATATACTTTCATTGTTGCAGATATGCAGTTATATAAAGTAATTCTCCATATCAAATGGTCAAACCCTACACGATAGACAAACCTTATTGCAAGACCAGCAGGAATGCACATGCTAATGTCATTAGTGGGTAGCATTGGAACTCGTATGAAAGGGTCAGGTCTAGAGCAAATCTTGAGTGTAAATTTTTTTTTTTTTTTTTTTTTTTTTTGGGGGGGGTGTCTAGCATGATGAATGGAAAGGCATGGCCAAGAGCAATTAGAGCTTTCCGAAAAACTACCAGACTGATTGGATTGGTATTTGATAGGAGAATTAATACTTAGGATGTGTAGATGCAAAATTGTTGAAATGAAAATGATCGCATCAGAAATGTACGTTTGGGTAAAAACTCATGATTTTTGGTCAAAAAGCTTCAACACAAACTACTGGGAATTGGTCTGAAATTTGCTGGATTTCTTTGTAAGGGTATGTAGATAACAAATTGTTATTATAATGTAATTCCAAAAGTACTGAGCAGATTGGGCTGAAATTTAATCTGGGGATGCCACATCTGGGGAAGTGTAGATGAAGGTGTAATCACGACATGGTAAGCCTATCAGCAGCAAATTAGATCTAGAAATAGCAATTTGGATATATTGTACACTACCTGGTGAATGGGCTGAAATTTGGTGAGAATGTTTCTGGAGGTGTTGATATTCTGCAGATATTGTTCAAAACATTTTGACACATTTTAGCCCTAACAACGGCCTTAGCAACTGACAAATGATATATATTGCATTAAATTAAATATTAGAGATAATTTACTTGTAATATTTTCTTTAATTGTAATAATGTACACCCTGAACAGTATTCAATTACCTACGGATAAACACATTGTGTATCAGTACACAGTGTCATACATGACTTTGTAATTACTGTGTTTGGCGGGGTTCAGACATGATGCTGTTATAATTGTTTCCAAAGATAGTATGGTGCAATATATTTGATGAAATGGTCCGCATTCTAAAATCAGCACCCCATGAATTATGATAATTTATTACTTTAATAGTACTCTTTGATTGAATGGACCTTTAATGAATGTCTAATTATGGGTATTTTAACCATTTACAGTGAATATATACTCTTGATTGCCTGTTCAAAAACATTATACCCCAGTTACAGCTAGTGTAGCTTTGATTAAGGACTTGCATTTCCAAACTGTAGTTTTATCACAGGGGTACAATTGTTTGAGTTGACTGAGTATTGATTATCATATACAAACATACAGTTAAAACAAGCAATGTTCATCAGAACACCATCCATATACAAACTTACAGCTAAAACAAGCAATGTTCACCAGGACACCATCCACATACAAACTTACAGCTAAAACAAGCAATGTTCACCAGAACACCATCCACATACAAACTTACAGCTAAAACAAGCAATGTTCACCAGAACACCATCCACATACAAACTTACAGCTAAAACAAGCAATGTTCACCAGAACACCATCCACATACAAACTTACAGCTAAAACAAGCAATGTTCACCAGAACACCATCCACATACAAACTTACAGCTAAAACAAGCAATGTTCACCAGAACACCATCCATATACAAACTTACAGCTAAAACAAGCAATGTTCACCAGAACACCATCCATATACAAACTTACAGCTAAAACAAGCAATGTTCACCAGAACACCATCCACATACAAACTTACAGCTAAAACAAGCAATGTTCACCAGAACACCATCCACATACAAACTTACAGCTAAAACAAGCAATGTTCACCAGAACACCATCCACATACAAACTTACAGCTAAAACAAGCAATGTTCACCAGAACACCATCCACATACAAACTTACAGCTAAAACAAGCAATGTTCACCAGAACACCATCCATATACAAACTTACAGCTAAAACAAGCAATGTTCACCAGAACACCATCCATATACAAACTTACAGCTAAAACAAGCAATGTTCACCAGAACACCATCCATATACAAACTTACAGCTAAAACAAGCAATGTTCACCGGAAGACCATCCATATACATTTACATTTACAATCAGAGTTGATCATTTTACAAGTTTAGGATGTTGCTTTACTTGATTGAAAAATATACGTTTACAGCTTGATAGTTTTTGAGTGAAGTTTTTTAAAAGCAGAATATACTTAAACAGCACTCTCTTTCTTTAATCACAATCCTGTTGTGTCCAACAATGAAAGGGTTCTTATCCAGCAAGTAAACAACAACTCAACAGGCTAGGTGGTCAATGTTGATCATTGAATGTATATATACATGTATGTACAGTCTTCTAGCAAACACTCTCTATTTCAGCTGTTAATCAATATAGGATAGG
>NC_135565.1:3431641-3494141 GCF_964340395.1 Glandiceps talaboti | reverse complement strand
CGATCCAATATGGCTGCCTAGCAGCCATTTTGTATGCGAATTTTCCCTGTCTAAAGCCATAACTCAGACATGCTTGAACATATCTCATTCAAAGTTGGTATTAGGACAGTGTTCTATGACATACATGAATGCCGCATATTCATTGTTGTTGTGATACGATCCAATATGGCCACCTATCAGCCATTTTGTTTGCGAATTTTCCATGTCCAAAGCCATAACTCAGACATGCTTGAACAGATCTCATTCAATGTTGGTATTAGCACAGTGTTCTATGACATACATGTGCATATCCATTTTCATCGTGTTACAATCTGATATGGCTGCCTGGCAGCGATTTTGTTGGCACAGTTTTCATGTCCAAAGCCTAACTCAGGACATGCTTGAACCGGTCCCCCCCCCCCCATACCCGACTCATCCTTTATTGTTGAATGGTTTATTCCATCACGTCATCTTGAAGAGTAGGCTTTGATTTAGGTTCACAAGTGTTGTTGCGTGATCAGAGTAGTGCTATCAAGAAAATGACAACATAAACTGCCAGTTCCTTAAAACCCAATCATAGCGGGGACTATGTCATTCTCAATGACTTGTTTCAAGTAGGATGTCATGATAACATTGTTGTAAAAATTGAAAATCCAAATTAAATACTCAATCCTCTTCCATATAGCCACTTTATGTATTTGCACATCTTATGTGTGGTGAGACTTGGCTTAAACGCAACCGGATCAAAGACTGTTTGTAGGTTTGGAGATGAGCTAAATGTTAAGAAAAAATCAAAACAGCACTTACGATAGTTGTATTAGCGTTAATCCTTCTGGACTACAGGTTAAATGTTAAGCTACAGGAAATGTTGCTCGTATAGAATTTCAGAACACACATGGAATTGAAATTGCTATTTAAAAATATACTGCTGTGTGCAATTGCTGAATCAAAAATTTATTCAGATATTCAATCCATGTCATTACTCTGTTGATCTGTCTAAATTATACGGTAACAAAACATTATTTCACAGAAAACCCCTTGCTAACTTCCGATTATAAGAAAGACAAAAGGACAATATATTTTGACCACTACAGATGCTGTTCGGATTAGCTTTTGGATACAAAGTAAGATATAACTGTCATATTTGAACTTTGAATGAAAAAAATAATAATTGTCTACTGTTTCGCTGCAAAATTAAAGGGTGCTCAACCAGTCAAAACATTCTACTATCAGAGAGTTGTTTAGCTAAAATTAAAGGGTGCTCAACCAGTCAAAACATTCTACTATCAGAGAGTTGTTTAGCTACAATTTGTTTACTGCTTCATGTAATACCATGTGATTTATTCCTACATTTTTCATACGTGGGGCGCCCTCTAGTGAGAATTCTTTCAAATATGACTGTAAGGAGGGTATCGGAATATGTCGCATATGGTATAAGTTTACATTACAACTGTCTAAGATAGGCATGTAGAATTACACACCTAGAATTTATCAAATATGTTGAACTGTAAGATACGTAGGTAAAGCTAATATGATATGGGTAAGCCAACTATCGGCTGGATAACACGGACACAAACTAAAATAACTATTATTATGACATATTACAGATGAACAAAGCAAAGGCTGATTTGGTAAAGGCTGCTTCAGTTGATGTCCAGTGAAACATGAACAAGTGTATTTCAACACATTTCTCTACATTCCCAATTTCTATGAAATAGGAGAAATAAAATTATTCAAATTAGAACTGATTTCTATACTCTGGTGTAGGGAATTCTGGGTATGGTGCCGTCTGCTGATGTCATCAGTGTCCATAACTATCAGTCCAGCTTCATATTGGTTGTACTTAATCAATATATTGGTTCTATCTAATCAATCTGTAAGGTATAAACAACAGATACATACACTATTGCTCTTGGTGATATCAGCATTGGTCATTGGGCAACATACCCAGATTGCTCTACCTCAAGTGTACAACAGTAGGTGTCGAGTCATGGCTAATTTTAATAATTGTATTTCTCATATTTTAAGAAGACGCGTGATGCAAAAGTGGTGAAAGTGACTTTTGGTGACTTACATCAATTAAAGTGCTTATGACAACTTTAACCTCACCTTTGCCCCCTATACAAATAGATGGTGATGAATTACATAGCACCCATAGCAGGGCGGCTCTCTGACGGCCAGTTTTTCTCAAGGTTTCTCATGAGATTGAGCACACATTTCTTTTTATACAGAGTATCCGCACAAGTTTAAAAGTTTATTCACGAGGCGAATACTACATTAAGAATGCACTAATTTCTAAACGTCGATTTGCGGTAATTTTGATTCAATACCCCTAATACATTCAGATCGTCGAGAGATGGAGGTTCCAATAGGGATATTGCTTATTGAGAAAGTTGGCGCGTCCATTTCCCTTGACATTTGGGCTGTTTTCTCTCTCATCACTTGCGCAATGATAACGTCAGCAACTTTACTCTGGCTTTCTCTGTTTTCCTTATGTTTACATTTGTCATGGACGACGCCAGCTAACTCCAATCTATATTGTTTGATCCTAAAAGTGATAATTGCTTTAAGGGCGCCGGCATAACGTTTATTTTTCCATGAATAAAGAAATGGATTGATAGCCGAATTTGCCAATACAAAGAACATGGCAAATTTGAGAAACGTATAAGGAAAGGTGAAACAATCAACCCCAAATAGTATTACAATTATATTTAAGGACACACAGAGCAGAAAAACAACCAGAAAGGTAAGAATGTTCCGTGTGACTTCTCTGTGTGTCTTCCGTGTGGTGATTTCATACGGTTGGGTATCCTCCGCGTGCGATGAAAATGCTTTGGAACACCCTTTTATACATACTTTCCTCAATATATTAACGTAACAGATAGTCATTATCACAAAGGGAAGAATATATGTATGCAAAACCGCCAATATTGCTAAAGATACTGGCGTTTGAGAAGGGTCAGGAGTACACAAGTAGAAAACGCTATCGTAATACATAACATCAGCCATCTGTGATGTCATTACAATCGCAAATACTAGGTCACTACACCAAATAACTATACAGAAACATACACAATTTTTTTTACTAAATATTTTCATGTGCACTGCTTTGGACTTTGTGATAAGGACGTAATTATACACTGCTATAGTGGCCAATGTATGGATCGAGACTTGAAGAGCTGTAAAAAATGCAGCATAAAAAACATTACAGACAACCATCCCAAATGGAGGTGCCTGGAAAATTGCAGAAACTGCTATATATGGGTCAATCACTGCTGTCGACAATATATCCGTTATACAAAGATTCAGAATTAACAAAGTCAAGGGATGCCGATCTAGACTCTGCTTATAGAAGTTGATAAAGGCGATGAGGAATATGCCGTTGCCTAGGACACCGATGATACTGATAATGATGATACCAGATACCTCTATGGGTGTGTCCCATGGCTCGATGTCAATGGGGCATAGCATGCTATAGCTAGAACGACCGATTTTATCCTCAGTGGTCCACTCTATCGTACCTTCAGTTTCGCTGATCGTGCTCGATGGTGTTTGATATGTAGAATGACCAGTCTGCAATGTATATACGTTCTGAGTAGATATTGATGTTATAGCCATCTTTAAAGATAGTTTTTCTCAGTCTAATCCAATGATGACTTTGGGACCTGTAAGAGAAAGTTCAACATTCAAATTAATCTTAACATGTAGTGACAACAAGGACAAAAAAAAAACATTCGAATCACAGACAACTAACTAGTTAGTTATCTCTGTTTGAATCCAGTAAACCACTCCCTCCCAACTTCAAAATAATCGAACTTGATTAGAAGGGTCTTAGGGAGCGATCAGTTGGGCGATCGGGTGGGCCGGTGACTTCTTGTTCGTGTTGTACTTAAAAATGGTGACCCCCCCTGCGATTCATCCATAAAACAATCCACCCCCCCTAACAAATAAAAAAAAACACTGGACCCCCCCCCGACATCTGTTGACAAGAAATATTCTTCTTGTTAGTGCAAAAGGCACTCTAGATTCTTAAAGCACAATACAGCACACTGCATAGTTAATTTTACATTTTACAATTTCAGTAATTTTAAGTGTATCTGGTAAATTGCTGTCCCAAATCCATTGCTTCACATATATAAACGTCTTTAGACAGGAACCCTATGAGAAGTATGATTGTCTGTGCACGGACATACAAAATATTCATTGTTTAGTAACCAAAAGTTCTAGGATATCTCTTAGATTGAGTGAACTATTACCATTATATATTAATTCAGCTAATTATAAAGTACAATATTAGAAATGGAGTTAATATAATTGTAAACCTAGGGGTTTCAGTAAGTTACAGAATTACCTATCTAAGAGATCTATTACAGTTGTCTTGTCAGACCAGGATTCAGAAGCTTCCTCCATCAATGCCAACAAACTCTAAGTCGATGATAATATCACGAAAAACAACCCCATCCAAATTGAATCTCTACTTTGGAGACTGTCAGCTAGGTATAATCATCGACAGCAAGCTTGCTTGGTCCAAACACACCTCATCCATTACCACCAGAGTTGGACAGAAACTTGGTGCGTTGAGAAAAGTATCCAACAAACTTGACCCCATAGGCAGAGCAATGGTATACAAAGCACAAGTCCGCAGTGTCATGGAATATGCATTTCTGTGTTGGATAAATGCTTCATCAACTACTCTCAGCCAACTCAACAACATCCAGAAGAAGGCACTCAAGATCATAGGTGTTGACGAAGACTGCCTGCACTCAATTTCCCATTCCTAGTTTCAAAAACTCCTCAAAAACTAATCAGGTCTAGCCATTACCCCAAACATTTCATTATAATTGAGCCAGTCGTCTTTAAGAAAATGGTGACACAGACACAGACACAGACACACACACACACACACACACACACACACACACACACACACACAGACGGACGTATGACAGACACACAGACAGACATCCCCTTTTTAGTACCTCCCGTACCCTTAACGGGAGGTAAAAACTACATGTTGTTACTGTGTTGCAATGTTGGGCAGTGTACTAAGTGGTTTAATTGGGTCAAATTATCCCAAATTTTCCGACATTGATTGGCTTTGTTCTAGACCGTTCAAAGTATTTGGGTTGTTTGTATTGAAAGGTACGTATATCAAAATATATATCGATAAGTTTCTGTCCAGATCTGAATTTGATATTTTGAGAAACCAAACGAATTTGAAAGCCATGGAAATTCACCTTATTGTGGCGTGCATCACGAAATTCTTGAACTGAGTGCTACATAAAGGGTATTGCCGCCGTAAACGAGAATCAAAGTATAGAGCGAGCAGTATCATGCTTATTATAAAGTATGTAAACTTTCTGATGCGTGCTAGCAATGTTACGACAGTTTGAATTTTGTTTATTTGCCGTGGAAACGAGTGTACTCGTATATCCCGGGTATATAGGGGATCGCGAAAGTCGTAGTGTTCAAAGTCGAGTCAAGCTTTCCTGTATTGAGAATAGGTAGCGGATATTTGAATAACAGTTATTCAAATTATTAAGTTATTAAGTTACTTTTTCGAAAACTAACTTTCACTGGGACTTCAAAAATCATACATATAGAGCTAAAATTCATTTTGTTCAAATGATACCAGTAAGCAATCTATACATTTGTTCTGTATGCATGGGTATATGTACGTATGTCTGTATGCATGCATGTCGGATGTATGTGTATCCCTGTAAATTTGAATAATTTGATTTCAAAAGCCATTACATCTGTTCCACTACATGTACATAGATTGATATCACAAAGTACTTTCAGATTTCTATAGTTTGGCACACTTTTTTGCCAATTTAGGGGTATATCATGTACTATTAGGCTACTATAACAAAGATTGTTGCATTCCAGTAATTATTATGTGTAGGAACAAAAAGCTCAATATTACCGTTATGGAAGGCATTCAGTTTAAATCTGGTAAAGTAAATGATGACACTGATAGAGACACACAGAGACGGACAGACAGACAGGCGGTATAATAGGCGGTATAGTAATCTTAAAGGTTTGAATGATGGCTTTAAATTTCGTTGCCATGGTCTTTTACAAATAGTATTGTTAATCAAGTGATCTTTGGTTTGCCACTGCAATTAATGAATAATTTACATAATTAATGAGTTTCGGTAATTAGGCTATAACTTAAGACTTCAATTTCAATACCATTCAGTACATACATTAACCATAGCAAATCGTATGTGGCCGATACAATCTGTTGATGTACCTGACAGTGTTAATGAATAATTTGCATAATTAATGAGTTTCAGTAATTAGGCTATATCTTAAGACTGCGTACTTCAATTTCAATACCATTCAGTACATACATTAACCATAACAAATCGTATGTGGCCTATACAATTTGTTGTTGTACCTGACAGTGTTAATGAATAATTAATGAGTTTCAGTCATTAGGCTATAATTTAAGAATATATATTTCAATTTTAACACAATTCAATACATACGTTAACCTTAAAAAAATCTCATATGTCCTGTAAAGTTTGTTGATGCACCTTACAGTGTTAATGAATAATTTGCATAATTAATGAGTTTCGGTAATTAGGCTATATTTTAAGACTGTGTACTTCAATTTTCAATACCATTCAGTACATACATTAACCATATCAAATTTTATGTGGCCTATATAATTTGTTGATGTACCTGACAGTATTAATGAATAACTTGCACAATGATGAGTTTCGGAATACATTCTTCAATTTCAGTACAATTCAGTACATACGTTAACCTTAATAAATCCCATATGTCCTGTAAAGTTTATTGATGTATCTCACAGTGTTAAGGAATAATTTGCATAATTAATGAGTTTCGGCAATTAGGCTATGTCTTAAGATTGCATACTTAAATTGCAGTACCATTCGTACATACTTTAACCATAAGAAATAAGTATCCTATAATGTTTTCTGATGTACCCTACATTGTTAATAAATAATTTGCTTAATTAATGAGTTTTGGTATTTAGGCAATATCTTTAGACTGCATACTTCAATTTCCATACAATTTAATAGTAAATACGTTAAATGTAACAGAGTACATATGTACCATAAAAGCCGTCGATTTCACCTAAAGATTTAGGGAACACTTTGCATAATTAATTATTGTCAGTACTTCGGCTTTGTCAAAAAACGTCATTACCATATCTTTTGAATATCATTTTAATGGGTAATTTGCATAATTGGTGATTCCCTTACAGGAGGCATTCAATTTAAATCTCGTAGATTTTCGATTAGAAATTTAGGAAGTATGATATTAACGTCGAACTTTCAAGTTTACCCTGTTGTTTGCAATTTCTCCCAATATCAAGCTATAGCTACTGCTGTTTGGTGTGCGCCATGTGATTGTGTTATTAACGCAGAAATATACACTTTCGTTGAACACATTCATCCGGTGTAATAAAGTATGATTTATAATAATATTATGAAATCTGTAAGCCTACGGAAATAAATTGTTGGTCTTCAACACTGTTGTTCACGATCTAGCCTACGTGTATTACTTCGCAAAATTGTAGTGACACTGTTGACCTTTACATCGACCTCTATATATTCAGTGCACAGTGAGGGCGCAATGTGTGGTTTGAACAGGGAGTTTGAATTACATTTATGATAGCAAGACAATACCCTTAACAATACTGCGAAGATAAGAGCATGTTTTGGTGACTGCATTACACAGTTTGTTTTGGTGACTGCATTACACAGTTTGTTTTGGTGACTGCATTACACAGTTTGTTTTGCTTTCAGTTGAGTTTATCTCACACACAGGCTATGGAAATTGGTGAGTGGGACCAGAATGTGATGTCATTCCTTGGTGTACGCCTGCCCAGATTTCAAGTTCACGGGGTCATTTCAACTGTTACTGTGCAGTTTATCAGTATTGTATACTCCCGTTTTGGAGTGGTGCCATTGATGTAGCTTATAATTTTAACTGTTAATTTGCATAATGATTTTTCGATAATTATGCAATATGTTAACTGTGCAAGCTTCAAATTTCATATAGTTTCATATAATTAAATTTCCAATTAAGGGTACATCATGTATAATACCTATAGCTCAGATTTCTGCATTCCCACAATGTGTGCAGTACCAAAAATCTATGGTTTTGCCCTTATTAGTGGCATTCAATTTCAATCTGATTAAGATATAACCTAATTACCGAAAATCGTTAATTATGCAAATGAGTCATTTAAAACTAAAAGCTACATCACTAAGCTTTCAGAACATATGCGATTAGCAAAGTTTAATATACCAAATTGAATTGAATTTGAAGTGCATTTTTTAGATATAGCCTAATTACTGTAAATCGTTAATTATGCAAATGAGTCATTTAAACTAAAAACAACATCACCAAGCTTTTCAGAACATGTGCGATTATATATGTTTGAAGTATGTACCAACTTTTGAATTTGAAGAATGCATTTTGAAGATATATCCTATTTACTGAAAATCATTTATCATGGAGATGAGTCATTAAAACTAAAAGCTACATTATCAAACTTTATATAGCACATGGACTTTGTTATCATCATCAATCATCAATGTATGTACCAAATAATGTTAGTTTTGAAGTGGACATTCTTAAGATATAGCCTAAATACTGAAAATAATTAATTATGCAAATGATATATTTGAAATACATAAATAATCTGTACATGATATACGGGCGTACTTACTATTGGTTTCATATGTCAACACCTCATATCATTGTGTTTGTCAAGGAAATATATCATTGAATATGTAGTGTTCAAGGAAATTGTCTTACTGTGTGAATGGACAAATCATACATGAATACGAACAATATACAGCTGTGGACATCCAAGTGTGTGAATCCGCTCGTGTAACTAGTCAGACTAAATTGATTGTATAATGTAGATTTCAGTTAGTAAAATGACAAGTGGTATTCTTATCATAGCCATACTAAGGCTGTTCAGTTCCACCTAGCTGGGTTACAATGGTTACACTGTAATCAAATTTTTTTTAGCACAACTGATGAACTGATAGGTTCAGTAGTGCTATAAGCATCGCTAAGTGTATGTGTGTGTGTGTGTGTGTGTGTGAAATGTTTCTAGAAGTGTCACACTGCAGATTTTCTTCAAAACATTTTGACAAAATTGACCCTAGCAACCATGACCATGCCCTTAGCAACAACGAAATGGCCGTACATTTTGGTCAAATAACATCATCTGGTAGGCAAGTGAGTAAACATTCAAAAAATGTATGCAAATATCCCTTTCAACCGTGACCACGCCCATAGCAACAACCAAACGGTGGTGTATTTCACAAAGATAACGAGGGATTAATAGACGAGTGAATAAACATTCATAAAATGTATGTAAATTTTTCTAGCAACAAGACCACGCCCATAGCAATAGCCAAATGAACACGTATATTACAAATATAACAACAGAAATTAGTAGACAAATGAATAAAAATTCAAAAAAATGTATGTAAATGTGCCTAGCAACAAGACTCCGCCCATAGCAACAGCCAAATGATCGCGTATATTGCAATGATATCAACAGGGATTAATAGACAAATGAATAAACATTCAAAAAATGTATGCAAATATACCTAGCAACAAGACCACACCCATTGCAACAGCAAAATGATCAGGAATATTGCAGAGATGACATCAGGGATTCATAGTCAAGTGAACAAACATTCAAAAAATGTATGCAAATATACCTCGCAACAAGACCACGCCCATAGCAACGGTTGGATAGGTATCTGGATAGTCCTTTAGCAAATGAACACCAATACCTAGCATGGCTCAACATGTGGATAAACATTTTAATAAACTGTACAGTTGTGCTATAACGCCATTTGCACTATTTTTTTCAAAATTTGACAGTTGAAGACTTTGACATTAGATATACTTGATTGAACACTTTATTACTGATCCCATGAACATCAGACTCACTTTGAGTACACTTGCCTTGTCGAATAAGTAACATTTTATACCAACTTGGACCAAGTAGTATAGCTGTGACTTTATAAAATATCGTTATCCCACTTTTAGTGATTATATAAAAGACTAATTAGTCACTGTAACAGAGCTGGCTGAGAACCATATTGGCTTTGGAACTACTTTTAAAAGGAAGTGGTGTCCTGTTGTATTGAAAACATCTATCTATACAAAAAATTTAATCGAACTAGTTAACAAAGGCGACCATATTGTATTAATACATTGCAGTACTTTATCGTTCAAACTTGTACTGCAACATGGTGTAGTGACAGCATTATTGTAAACATATAACGTTTGCTATAATCTCGATGACTATCATATTTCCAATGTCATACACAAAATGGTATAGTTTTTTAAGTTATTCATTTAATTTAAACGTTTTGGTTGGCCGGTCGATCCTCAGATCACAAATGCTGACCATCTGTCGTATGGCTACATCAGTCTATATATATCACTAGTGTATACGTTCAGCGCTGACCCAGATAGAAGAAAATATCTGAATACCAGGTATCGACTGTTAAATGGCAGTTAGGAATGACAAGCTCCACTTGACTACATTACTTTCGGCGAGAAGTTGGTTTAAAACGAAACAGTCGTAATTATGTGGATTCTAGGACAACTGCCCCCGGACAATTGCCCCCGAAGGACAACTGCCCCCCGGACAATTGCCCCCGAAGGACAACTGCCCCCGGACAATTGCCCCCCCCCCCGACAACTGCCCCCGAAGGACAACTGCCTCCCGGACTACTGCCCCCGAACGAAAAAAAAATAGTATTACAGATGTACGGGTTTGTCATTCAATATCATATACAGGTGTTGTGAGTCGTAGAGTTGAACGGTATATGGGTAGTTCTAACGTTGCACTCTAGCACTCACACTCTCATACTCTCGTACGGGATCGTTCAGGTCCAAGTCGGGAATTAGTCACGACTGAGAAGAGATTCGGCTTGTCAGAATCACCTACCCGAGTGCTCGTGTGCTTCTGGAGGTTTTATTCTCACTTTAAGAATACTTCCAATACAATGGAATTTACACAACCAATCTCAATATTCTGAAACGTGAGCAGGCACTTAACAACGTCGTCATCAACCAAATTATTGCCGGTGAATCAGCGCAACCACAACGGCGATAGTATCAAGATTCTGCAGCCAGAATCCATGCAATAGTGCAAGATTTTGAAAATCGTCACGTGCTAGATTTTCTTCGGGGAATAGCCCACAATTTACAGTTTTAAACACTGGCTGATCATGATAAACCGAACCGAGTCACCATTTACTGTCACCAAAGTCTTACGAGAATGTACATTCTGAGTCTCAATATTTTTTCTACTTTTGACTCGTTTTCTATCTTGTTACCTGTATATTTTGTATTGAACTGATGATAAATAAATCTTTTCCAGTAAAAAAATGACTTCGTGTTTGTGTTTAGTGATTATAATGTACGCAAATTGCGGCGGTAAGTTGCCGACCGTGACTTTTTAATGAATGACAAACCCGTACCTCTGTAATACTAGTTGTTTTTTTCGTTCGGGGGCAGTAGTCCGGGGGGCAGTTGTCCTTCGGGGGCAGTTGTCCGGGGAGCAGTTGTCCTTCGGGGGCAGTTGTGCGGGGGGCAGTTGTCCTTCGGGGGCAGTTGTCCTGTTACCAATTATGTGACAACTATAATAGCGGAAAAGGTAAAGTAATATAAATATAAGGAAACATTTTCTTACCTTCCATTGCCACTACCAGATGATAAAAAAAATGCTGGATGCATTTTTTTGATCAGAAGACAATTCTTTTATTTTTTTTATTTATTTATTTATTTATTTATTTTTTTTTTTTTTGGGGGGGCGCTCCCAATTTAGTTTTAGCATTTCAACAACATGAAGGTGAAAAATAAAATGGTGGTATTTTGATGATATCTATTGACAATTCAAAATGGTAAAAGATAGAAACCCATTATTTTTCCTGTTTTTCATGCTGGCTGTCAAAAAGTTAAAAGCAATGGACACCTTTTATCACCGAATTATTTTGGACCTTTGTTTTTTTCTTGAGAAACAACTTGAAAGAACGTAGGCAAAGAACATAATTGATAAAGTGTCAAAGAAAATGTGTAAAATTAGGAATTTCCATCGACGTTCTATAAAAGTATTCATTCCCGTCTACAAATATAACTCAACTTGTGCCACTTTTAAAGTGAATAATAAATAGTGATACAAACCTTAATAAGTCCTGCACTGTGACAACAACCAGTGGTCTATCCCAGTGACAACAACCAGCAGTGGTCTATCCCAGTGACAACAACCAGTGGTCTATCCCAGTGACAGCATCAGTGGTCTATCCCAGTGACAGCATCAGTGGTCTATCCCAGTGACAGCATCAGTGGTCTATCCCAGTGACAGCATCAGTGGTCTATCCCAGTGACAGCATCAGTGGTCTATCCCAGTGTAAGCATCAACTGTTGACCGTTATATATGTTGTCAAAGCTGAATTATGTATAATTCACTTGTAACCTCGTACCATTTAAATATATTTTTGTTTTGAATAATGATCTTATAGCTTGCAGAGAAAAACAGGATTTGAAAGGGAGATAAAGAGAATGAACGGTTTACCATAATATTAATAATGTCAAATATAATATATAAGCCATCCAACTATTTTGTTTAGTTGAACTCACGAGCCTGATTTTTCACACTATATAATCATGAGGACTTTCTTTCTGATTGGAGCAATGTTTTCTGGCAGCCTGTATATGTATCGATCCAAACGACGCGTTTTTTCTTCCGTAAGGAAGAGATGTATTTAGTGGGTGGAAGTCTGTGTGTGTGTGTGTGTGTGTGTGTGTGTGTGTGCGTGTGTGTGTGTGTGTGTGTATGTCTGTCTGTCTGTCTGTGTCATCGTTTTCTCCATAACGTCTTGCTCAATTCAAACGAAATTTTGAAGACGTATTTCGTAGGGCAATGGCAAGACTTGGTTAGGTTTTGGTAAAAGTCCCGTGAATATTAATGAGCAATTTATGTAATTAATGGTTTTCGGTAATTAAGCTATATATCAAGAATGCCCACTTCAAATTCAATATAATTTAGTACATACATTTGCAATACCTAAGTTCATCTGTCCTGAAAATATTATTGCTGTAGCTGTCAGTTTCAATAAGTTCTTGGCATATTTCGGTAATTAGACACGGTGGCCACAAAAAAGAAAAGCATTGTTTCTGGTCAGGAAATGTTGTCTAAATTCGATGCGAATTTAATCACATATTGCCTAATTATCACAGAACATTGATTACGGGAGGTAATAAGGATCGGCCCTTGATGTTAGTAATTATAGACCAATTTCAACTTTACCTACCTTCAGCAAAATATTTGACTCCGTAGTAAACGTACAATCAGTTTCATTTCTTGATAAGTACAGCATTCTTCTGAGTACCCAGTATGGTTTTAGGGAACATTTTAGTACAAAATTTGCCCTTGCTGACCTTATTTCCGATATTAGACATAAAATTGACGAAGGATTCCCCACCCTTGGTATTTTTTATTGACCTAAAAAAACGCATTTGATACACTCGACCACCACGTACATTATCCTTCAAAATTTTCTTACTATGACATCAGAGGTGTTCCACTCCTTTGGTTTCATAGTTATCTTGAAAATCGTCGGCAGGTCGTAAATATAGACGGTATTAATTCGAATCTGAAACAAGTGAAGTGTGAGGAACGCAAGGATCTATACAGGGTCCAGGACCAATATTCGTCCTTATCTCTATTAACGATATTAACAAATCAACTCACGCCTTCAATTTTTTTTTTTTTTTTTGCAGATGATAGTAATCTCTTCAAATCCATGAAAACTGACAATATCAATCTTAATGATATGAATGTATATTTTAACAAAGTTAATCAGTTGTGCAATGCTAACAAACTATCAATTAATGTACATTTGAACAAAGTTAATCGGTGGTGCAATGCTAACAAACTATCAATTAAGGGACCGGTCAGTTTCTCCAGCCTGGGGGTGGGGAGGTGGATTCTTAAATCGGGCCGACAAAAAGTCCCTGACACCCCCATCTGTAAAACCAAAAACAGGCCGACCCCCATCACTTAATTCTAAAACATGATGACCCCCATCCATATATATAATATTCACATGACAGGTATTTTTTGATCGTGACTCAGTGTTGACTTCTTGACTGTCTTGCATCTACTTTATAAGATCCCGGGATAGCATCTTGACAGTGAAAGGTAGGGGGAAACCTTGAGATGGGAATATGTACATCTCTTGAGGGGTCCTAGGTACGAGGTCTCCCCCTAGAAGCCCAGGAGGTTTTTAACTCTGAAAAGTCAATTTTGAGACTACTCAGACAAACTATCAATTAATGTGGATAACACAAATTATATGATTATTAAAAAAACTCAAAGAATTTTCTCATAAAACAGGACACTTGAGTGTTGGCAACACACCTATTGAAGGTGTGTCTTCAGCTACTTACCTGGTATATCTATTAAACCGTGAATCCCACATACAGAAAGAAAACAAATGCTGTAAGTCCTAAATCGGTCTCATATAAAAAATAAGCCAATATGTACCAAAGTCAATCCTTATACTCTTGTATAACATCCCATCTAAGCTACTGCATTGAATTTGGGGTAACACTTCTACCACCGCATTTGAACCACTCTTACTATTGCAAAAGAAAATCGTTCGGCATATATATAACCTTTTCTGATTATTACTCTCACTCCGCCCCTCTTTTCCACCAACTCAAACAGTCAGACATCCACAGACTCTATAAACATCAGACATGTATGTTCATCCTTGACCTTAGCCATAACCTAAATCATTACATCCCTGATCATCTATCCCATAACTACCCTTCCAACAAGATTAGCCATCAATGGGAAACCTTACAATTTCGAAAGTACACCACACGATTTGCCAATTTAATTTTAAATACACTGCTGTGAAACACTGGCACTCTCTCCCCATTACATTATAACTTATAACTTGTAAGCATTCCAATGACGTTATTTATTATACTTATAAAATGTCTAGGAACTCCCTACTATGCAATCAACAGCAATGGTCAATGCCAGACGACCATTGTAATATTAATATTACGTGGCTATGAGGACACTAGTAGACGTGTATTACGTGGCTATGAGGACACTAGTAGACGTGTATTACGTGGCTATGAGGGCACTGGTAGACGTGTATTACCTGGCTATGAGGGTACTAGTAGACGTGTATTACCTGGCTATGAAGGCACGAGTAGACGTGTATTACCTGGCTATGAGGGCACTAGTAGACGTCTACTCCCTGGCTATGAGGGCACTAGTAGACGTGTATTACCTGGCTATGAGGGCACTAGTAGACGTGTATTAGAGGTAAATAAGGACATGAATAGAGGTAAATAAGGACATCTAGCCGCTTTCACCACATCGGATTTTAATCAGATTGGGTGCCAGACACATAGGGACGTGTAATATTTCATAGATTGTTGTTTACAGACTAAATATAACAACCTTTTGACTATATATTTCTACCTGTAAGGAGAAAAGAGAAGGGGCACATCGAATAACGATCCTGTATAAACTCCTCTGTACATCTTGCTATATTGAATAATCAGCTCGTTGCCGATTTGCTGTTGGAAACTACGCCTATGTAAAGAAAGCCCCCTGAAATAATCACTACAATATGGGTCACCAAAAGTGAAATTAATTACAGTATACATAGATTGACAGTTTAACACAATAAAAATGCAGTTGTATTGGAAATTGTACAAGTAAAACTCACCAGGAAGCTGTCGAAAACTTTTGGCGATCCATGGTTCCGGGTTTAGTGATGAGACGTACTTCTGATTTTGAAATACAGCGGTCGTCTGACGTTATTAGCCAACGCCTCTTTCTCAGCCAATCAGCAGTGAACATTTGACGGTCACATCACTTGACTTGCCTTTGACACACAGAGGATTTTATACAGCCCTCGCTCATTGTAAAAGGTCCATTTTTCTCGTTACAAAAGCAATTTTTGCCCCCAGTGATAGTGTATAACTTTATTTGGCACCTATTCTTTATGCAGGTATGTTTTTGTTGAGCAAATGTGCATGTTTTGTTCATATTTGAAAGGTTAACGAAAGAAGATGTCTCCGATGTCCACCCTTTTAATATTTCAACTAGTATAGTATAGAGATTGATACATTTGTAGCAGCAGAATTCGTACGATATTTTCCTAAGAAAACGGCAATCTAAGCAACAATACGTGCCCTTGTGGCCGCACACACCTGCCAAACCAGTATGAGATTGCTATGTACCAGATTATATTGAATTTGAAGTATGCATTCTTAAGATATATCCTAATTACTAAAAACGATTAATTATGCAAATTACTAATTAATATTCATTACATGTTTACCAAAATCTAGTATGTTCTTGTCATTAACTATTTGCTTTTACTTTTAATGAGAAATTTGCATAATTAATGATTTTCGGTAATTAAGCTATATCTTATGAACGCAAAGTTAAAATTTCATATAAATTGATAAATACATCAATCATAACAAATCATACTTGGTTAATGTAGCTTTTAAGTCATTTTTAATTGTGATGTATAATTTCAATCGTTTTTGATAATTAGGCAATATCTTTCTAATTGCAAGCATTTGATTTCAGGCAATTTAGTACATGTATTGGTGGTAAAGAAGTGCATGTGCCCTTTAAAGTTTGTTAATGTAGCTTACAATCTTAATGGTTCATTTGCATTCTTAATTATGTTTTGATAATTAGGCAATATCTTAATTTTCCGACCTTCAAATTTCATATGGTCTCATGTAATTAATTTCCGATTAAGGGGACATCATTTATAATCGCTATAGCTCAGAGTTTTGTATTCCAACAATGTGTGTAGGAACAAAAATCGATGGTTTTTGCCCATATGGGAGGCATTTAGTTTACATCCGGTTGATATTTGATTCGTTACCCGAAGAACTATGTGGCATTGCTGATATATGAAGAAAACCATTTATTGTATAATTTCACATTTTACCATGCACACCTCCATGAATACGGAACTGTAACTCCGTCATTCTGTATGATGTACTATGTGCAATACATACAGACTGATTTAGGATTGGCTATACGAAAACAATATTCTTCAATTTTATCTAAGTTCTGTAGCAAATAAATAAAAAGCGTGACATTTGAAAAAACACGTAGGTTTCAACCGAACTTAAAAATCATGCTATTTATGGGTCAGTGATAGGTAAAAGGTCACTCATCGATTCTATGCACTCTACTAAAAAACATCGATATTCTTTTCACTAAACTTTGCAGCATCAATCGATATGTACCTGTCAATCAAATATTACTGACTGAATGCATCCTTAAATACCGAACAAAGTTTTACGCTCTTTAAACTGTCTTGGGGTTAAATCGGAAATAGCAATTTGTCAAAATTATGTCTCTATATCACCATAACCTTTTATACAAAATTTAAAATGTTGGTTTACGTTACAACAAAATATAATGATCTTTTAAATTTCGCTGAAACTATCGATATTATTCCTGTAAATCGAACCTTTAGGCCTGATATGAAGTAAAACGTCAACTAGCGAAGATTTATCTTCCCGGTTTGACATTCAAATTATGATGCAGTACATGTATACATCAATTTTGGACATCAATAGAGAACTCAATCCGTTCGACGCCTGCAGCGTTCAAGATAGGCAAAGCACTACTGTATGTTGTGATACCTCTGTGGCGAACAGTTACGTCAAAATTCTAATGGACAGTAAAACAAGTGATATCACCCACAATGGAAAGTTACTGGAAGTGTACGTCTGTTCACTGAGAGAAGCGTACATGTGTTTGTGTTTTGTTCGTTCGTTGGTTTGTTGGTTGGTTGGTCTGTCTGTCTGTCTGTCTGTCTGTCTGTCTGTCTGTATGTCTGTCTGTCTGTCTGTCTGTCTGTCTGTCTGTCTGTTTGTTTGTTTATGTGTGTGTACGTGTTACTTGATTATGCGGGTGAATACTTACTGACCCTGGCTTGTTGAAGAAGTAAAGATACACACACACACACACACACACACACACACACACACACACACACACACCACTGGGTGCTTAGGCTTAGTTATTTATATTTACGAAAACAATTTAAAAAAATTAATAATGACGAACATCAACAACAGAGTTATTACAAATAAGTTTCAACTATGTTTCCATGTAACAAGAATTACTACATGATTTCCTATAAACCAAATGATCACAATTTTACATGCCCCACAATAGATGTGACTGATCCCTACCAAATGCGAGTAGTATATTTGCGAGTAGTATATTTTTCCAGCCGTGAAATAATTGCCAATTTGACTTCTTATCAGTAAAGATCCGTCTTTCTGTAACACACATGCTTAGAGCTCACATATTTACCAGGCACAATTAGGCAGTTTTGATCGATCAACAATATCCCATTTTGATGTTCAGTGCCAGCACGGCTACATGTAAGTACATGGTGTATGTAAACCTAATAAATGTTAGCAAAAACATGCAGTTTAAAAGTCTGACATCCACGGAGAGTGCATATTCAGGCATGGCATAGTCACCCACTAACTGACTGACCTGATTTCACAGCATAACCAACTTGACTAAGTGCTTTGTCAGACATACACTGTGGAATAGAATGGCATACATTTTTTCCTTCCGTAAGGAAGGGGATACTTTAGGGCAGAAATGTGTGTGTATGTATGTATGTATGTATGTATGTATGTATGTGTGTGTGTGTGTGTGTGTGTGTGTGTGTGTGTGTGTGTGTGTGTGTGTGTGTGTGTGTGTGTCATCATTTTTAAAAAATCGGCTGGCACAATTGTAATGAAATTTGGAATTTATAATCTTTAGGGTAATGGCTAGACCTGATTAGGTTTTGAGCCAGATCTGTTAATGTTTAATTAGGGAAATTTGCATATCAATGAAATCAACTAATTAAGCAATATCTTAAGACTGCATACTTCAATTTCAATATAATTTAGTATATTCGTTAAACATAACAACATACATTTGTCCTATAAAATTTGTTGATGTACCTTTCACAATGTTAATGAATAATTTTTGGTAATTAGGCTAAAAGTTGTCTAAAGTGGTGCGACGATGCGATTATTTTTTTTACATTCTCAACAAATGTTAATCTACTTATTGCAGTTACTGTTCTTTTTATTTAGTACTTTACAGCAAGTGTGCATGTGGGGCATATGTCATAGGCTAGTTCATGATTAGTTTTGCAGTTGTCTTCACTGGTGGCAATTAATGTAGGGAGAGTTACGGTTGTGTTTTCCCTTTCATCTGCAGACTGAATTGGCTTACAGAAGAAAAAAATAACGCGGGAAGGAGGGTACTTAGGTGATGGGCGCTGAACAGAAAAAAATAGTTGTTGGCCATTAAAACTCTTTCTACTATGCTCCAACGTTCTGTAAAACTTCACATTACGTGTTGTCGTTGACCAGGAGATCACTAACAGCAATGGGCAAATAGCGAAAAAATAACATTGCATATGTTCTGTTGTATTCCAATAATTGTCTGTAGGAATGACAATCTCAAAACTTTGGCCTTACGGAAGGCATTCACTTTAAATCTGGTTACTGAATGTTAGAGGCTGCTTCAATTTCTCACAAGGGTTTATATATGAGGACATCCAACACGTTGTTTATATGTAATGAATCATACCGAGTGCTTTGTGATCCCCTGCACATTTTGCCCCTCACTGAATCAATGCACAATTGTCATTTCTTCACTGTATGTTAGCATGCGAATGTTATGGTAGTATTGAAAACTGTTCAAAGTACTAGCACATATACTTTAGTGTTCATTTGCTCACATTCCAATGTATGTACACTATCTAAGCTTCAAGGTTACATGCAATGGTGTGACTTGGAGAACTTATAACATAGAAAAATATTAGGATCAGAAAAATCATCTTGCGGAGCTGCTAAAAGAAACTATTCATTGTAACTTGGGCAACCTGAAAATAAACTGAGGTTCAGTAGCAGTGCTATAGGCATGGTGAAATGTGTGTGTGTGTGTGTGCGTGCGTGCGTGCGCGCATGTGCCCACACGCGCGTATGTGCATCCGTGAATGTGCATCTGTGTGTGTGTGTGTGTGTGTGTGTGTGTGTGCGTGTGTGTGTGTGTGTGTGTGTGTGTGTGTGCGGACGACTTAAATAGTCAAAAAACGCCAGACCGATTGCCTTGGTATTTAGTAAGAATATTACTTGATTTGCATAGAAATCAAAACCAAAACCAAAACCAAAAACTAAGCTTGACGTTCACTATTGATTACTATTAACGTTTGTAGACAAGAGTATGGCACAAACTTAATTTGCAAAAAACGACAACTTGAAATTCACTAAAAATCAAAACTTAATGATTACTGCATGTAAAAGTATAATATGTTCTAAAAGTTTGTAAACAAGTATGTCTTAAGTTGGGACTTGAATGTTTCGATCGATACCGCTCTCCTAATGTGAATTGGGAGAGAGTTCCATAACTTAGGACCGTCAACAGAGAAGGCGCGATCTCCGTACGTGGTAGTTGCAACACGTGGAATGGCAAGTGTAAGATGAGTACTAGAGCGTAGGGCACGCGTTGGCTTGTGTATGGGTATTAGTTCAATGATGTAGGATGGTGACAGTTTGTTAACCTTCAATTCTATAGCATAATACGTTTGTGCTTGAGAAACTGCAAATGTAAATTGTTACCTAACCGATATTGTATCTACACCCCGTGCACAGCAAGGGTTATTTTCGCGTGTGCGTGTGTGTACAAAGTACCCGATGTGGTCACCATTTAAGAACGGCATGGGGCATGAAGACTCAATACAATATTTTTCCTGTTCAAAGTATTTATGATAATTCAAGCCACCCTTAAAGTAGTAAGGTGCGCACGCAGTTAAGAATAATGACTATCGGGGGGGGGGGGGAGACAGGGCTCATTTGTGACTCTTGATGATAGATGGTAAATGACAAGAGTAAACAAGGAAGCTGTTATTTCTAAACGTCGACAGTTATAGTTATTACAGCCACCCGTTTTTAGTTTCTTGTTTCTCAAAGTCCAATCTGATTAAAATCGGTGGTGAATACGGGTTGTTTTCTTTCGTTTATTGTCATTTGTTTTCGATTTTGCTGTTCCTTGACTTTCATCACACTTACTGACGGAACTTCGTTGTCAACATGTTTTGCAGACATATAGAACATGATATGTACATTCGTATCTTGATATCATTTGGCACTTTAATTCATTGTAACAAATACAAGATTACATCGGTAGGAAGAAACCAATTATTAGATACAGACGATTCTTTATTTGTTTCGTGTCTTTACTACTCTATCTAACAGGTATGCTTACAGCTATATTCACTGTAATGGCAATTTTTTGAAACAGTTGTTAGACGTAATGACAAAGAACTGATATGAACTCAGTATATGCACACGCTATCACTCGTGCATATTTTTCGTTCATTGGTCAAACTTCTTGGTATACCATCCCCAGATGGTGGTTTATTGCTTAATTATAATAATATTCTACCAGGTATATTGATGGTGCAATTCTGATATCTCAGTGGTCTGTACATCAATCTCACTGTTCTAAGATAGTGATATATGCACAGTTGGCATACGTCCACGTTGTGATGTTGCTAAATACAACTTGTAGTTCACTTTGTCCTCTCCTGCATCTGTTTTCGATGTTATTAATCTTCCGTAAGGAAATTATAATTTAGGAATGGAAAGTGTGTGTGTGTGTGTGTGTGTGTATGTATGTATGTATGTATGTATGTATGGATGTATGTATGTATGTATGTATGTGTGTGTGTGTATGTATGTATGTATGTATGTATGTATGTATGTATGTGTGTATGTGTGTATGTATGTATGTGTGTATGTATATGTGTATGTATGTATGTATGTATGTATGTATGTATGTATGTATGTATGTATGTATGTATGTATGTATGTATGTATGTGTGTGTGCACTGTGTCTGTGTGTACATGTGTCTGTCATTGCTTTCTCAAAAATGGCTGGCTCCATTCAAAAAACATTTGGTGCACATATTCTTAGGATAATGGTTATAACTGATTAGGTTTTGGTAAATATGCCATGATTATTAATGAGTTCTTTATATAATTAATGGTTTTCGGTAATTAAGTTATATATTAAGTATGCATGCTTCAAATTCAATATAATTTGGTACATACATTGATTACAACAAAGTACACGTGTCCTATAAAGTTTGATAATGTAGCTTGTAATTGTATCGAGTCATTTGCATAATTAATGATTTTAAGTAATTAAGTTATACTCTTAAGAATGCACACTTCAATATAATTTCGTACATACATTGATGGTATTGAAAGTCCATGTTCAATATACAGTTTGATAATGTGGTTTTTTGTTACTTAGCCAATCCATATGTAATTTTTACACATATTTTATTAGACTGTCGACAGCTCGTGCTTTTGGCCCTCGAAATCAGTATGCGATTATAGTAGTATTGCGCCGAATCAGAGCACGGCGACGACTTAAGTTTAGAAAAAACGTTGGAAAAAAGGCACGAACGACTGTCGACAGTCTAATATCTTATCTGAAATACTACGGGTATAAATCTACATATTCTATTTTTCTACCACACTTATTAAAAAGTTGAAGCTCAAATTCCAAACATATAAAGAGTCCACAATGACTTTGTATGCTTACAAGGCCCATGATAATGTATCAGTGAGTTGCCATTCCACTAAGACATAAGTGCAGACACTTGCATCACATCTATAGAACTTTGAGATTTTGAGATATTCAACATTTTCATACTTGGGATAAATTTTGTATCTCGACTTTAGTTGTCATAAGCAAACCCTAAATGTACCATTGCTACGATTTTTATGACCGACTATATAATTTGTTATTTGATTTGCAACCGTACAGGTAATTTCTGGTGGTAGTTTATAACAAAACACTTCTGTGGGTTTCGATAAAATTGAAAGAAATTAAGGAGACCTTGTATTCAGACTACGACCTTGACCCTGGATCGTAAAGGTCGAGTGATATGGGAGGTGTCCGTCCCCTAAAACATATATACAGCCACAAACATTACATCCATAGCACTTGGGGACCATGGAATATTCAGTATTTTCATAACTTGATGTAATTGAATATCTTGATACCAGTTGTCTTGGTAACAGAATTTTGTTACGAAGCAAAGTCAAAATATGGTTTTGCCAAACATTTTCAGAAAGACTATATAATTTGCTATTTGAAACCGATTTGCAGGCTTACAGGTTATATCTTGATGGCAACATGTCAATGTTTCGATAACAAAGTGAAAAAAATGAGGTGACCTTATAATTAGATTACGACCTTGATCTTAGATCGAAAAGGTCATATGTAATAATTGAGTTGCCCGTCTCCTGAAACCTATATATATTGACACTTTATACATTACATCTATAGAACGTCTGGACCCTGAGATATTCAGTACTTTCACATTTTGGTGATCTTGATTCCAGTTGTCTTGGTAACAGAATTTTGTTAGAAAAGTAACTCCGCATAATGCTTTGTCGTATTTTTCCTAAAAGATCATAAAATGTTCTGTTTTCTGACTGATTTTCAAAATTTGTAAAATCATAGTGTTAGTTATAGAAAGGTCTGCAATAATACAACAAAAATAAGATGACCTTGGATCGAAAATATCGTGGAATCAGTGAATTGCTTGTCCCCAAAACCTTGTAATACAAACACTTACATCACAACAATAGCAGGTTCAGATTCTAAAATATCCAGTATATTGCTATTTTGGTATAATTAACAGCTGTCTTGGTAACAGACTTTTACTACAAAGCAACTTCATATATATTGTTCACGTTTTTTCTGAAAGATTGTGTATTTTGCTAGTTTCTGACCGATTTTCAGTTTTACCAGTCATAACTCTGATGGGAGGAGTATACAGAAAGTTTCAGTGAATGTTACGATAAAAATACAACAAATTAAAATGATCTTGAATTTTGACTATGACTTTGAGCTTGAATCGAAAAGGTCATGTAATCATTGAGTTCTCTGTCCCCTCAAACATATATACACACACTTTAAATATGATTATAACATTTCTGGGCACGAGATATGGCGTTTTTTAATGTTTTAGAATCCTTTCAAATAATGTCAATGTTACCATGGAAACTGTCTCCTGTGAGTTTGCACAAGAGAACCCAGAGGGACAACATCACTTTTCTGAAGGCCCAGATATTACTCTAATCAAATATGTTGCTAACATTTGTACTTCAAGCCGGGCAATTATTTTTCAAAATTTCAGCCTTGGCCTAATCTTGGGCTAATCTTGGGCTAATCTTGAATGGTCTACCGGTCTCATAAAACAGAGGTGATAGTTCTTGAGACAATGTGAAATACATTTTGTCTTGGATGATGCCGTAAAAGAGGATGTGGTTTACGACAATGTCATAACATGTTTTCAGGTAGAGGATAATTATATCAAAGCACAGTCTTTCTTTGCAATGTTTAACCGACAGGGAACAAACATATGGGCTACAAACTTGACTAGTTTGTTTCAAACTATTTTTGTGGTCCAGCCATAAACTCTGTATTCATCCATCAGTTTATGTGTAATATTTATCCCACTGTCTTTTTTACTTTCTCTCTTGTTATATTGATATGATTTTGAGTTTGTGGCAAATAAAATACTATAATAATAATAAAAAAGCCATACTTAGGAACATGTGTTTTTTTCTATTTTAACCATAATAAGTAAATTAGTTTCATTCTATTTACACCACAACATAAATGAAGGTATATACATGTTACTAAAACACTAAAGAAAGAGACAATCAGTGACTGGATTGAATTCCACCTATTTAAATCAATGCCTTTCCACATATGAAACTCACTCTCATTTTCAGTCACCCACAAGAGGAAACAAACTTTGGGAACATAGAAGAGATCAAGAACTTTCAGACAATGTATGATTGGTGACGTCATTCTCACAAACCAGAGTTATTATTTCTACCACTACACTCCGGTGGGAGGCTCGTTAAGAACATTGCCGTAAAACAGGCCGTGGTTTGCGACGATGGGTGACATCAACTTAATTCATTATAGAGAAGCAATCATTAAAAAATAATCATCCTTGAACTCTTGTTTTTATGGATAGCCCACCCCAACTGATCCCACCCCACCCTTATCACATTTCGATAAAAATACCATCTCCAGTTGACTCGATCGTGTCCCTTTTATCACAAGTCATTGAGAATGACATAGTCCCCGCTGTGATTGGGTTTTAAGGAATTATCACTACTCTGATCACGCAACAACACTTGTGAACCTAAATCAAACAGACTTAGATATGTTGTGTCTGCTTGTTGGACATGGAACATGCCTACAACAATAAAGGATGGGTCAATTATGGGGGATCGTATCACGACGAAAATGGATATGCACATGTATGTCATAGAACACTGTCCTAATACCAACTTTGAATGAGATCTGTTCAAGCATGTCTGAGTTATGGCTTTGAACATAGAAAAATCGCAAACAAAATGGCTGCCAGGTGGCCATATTGGATCGTATCACAACAACAATGAATATGCACATGTATGTCATAGAAGACTGTCCTAATACCAACTTTGAATGAGATCCACTATACGAAAAGTCAAATTTACCCACCTTTACCCAACCTGTGACCCACCTAACTACCAACTCTGTCAAGGGGTAGTATGAGACGAAGTGACGCTTTTGACCGCATACAACCCCAGGGGAGAGATCACCGGGGGTAATTTATGTCAAAGGTGTCACTTCGTCTCATACTCACCACATTTACACATCCTCTGCTAAAGATTTACCCCGGTGGAAAGACATGGTCAAATATGACTTTTCATATAGTGATCTGTTCAAGCATGTCTGAGTTATGGCTTTGGACATGGAAAATTTGCAAACAAAATGGCTGCCAGGCAGCCATATTGGATCGTATCACGATGAAAATGGATATGCACATGTATGTCATAGAACACTGTCCTAATACCACCTTTGAATGAGATCTGTTCAAGCATGTCTGAGTTATGGCTTTGGACATGGAAAATTCACAAACAAAATGGCTGCTAGGCGGCCATATTGGATCGTATCATGAAACAAATTGACGTGCATATGTATGCCAGTGTATGTTGCCCCTGTACCAAGTTTGAAAAAAATTGGTCCAGGCATCTCCATGAAACGGCTGCGGACTGACGAACGGACGCACGGACGAACGGACGCACGGACAGACGGAACCCAATCCATAAGTCCCCGTCCCGGACTTCGTCCGGTGGGGACTAAAAATGCCAAAATCCGGTTATTGGAAAGACAAAAGATTGTAGAGTTTGACCACTAGGGGCGCTGTTCACAAGCCCATACTTTAGACATTACATCAAAGATCTTCACATTCTAACTGGTACAAAACTCGAATGCTTAATGTACATGAACTGCAGCATATTATATTAACTCCTTGTAGCATGTCTTCTTCTGTAATGATATATTCACCACTACATCGACAACCAAAGCTGTATTCCCCATTTGCTGAAGAAAAAAAAATGTAGTCAATGTTACAGTACAGATATGTGTAGCTGTGAATTTGGTAGACATTTTATGTGGTGATGAAATACCTAATCACATCTGTTGGGAATATCTCCTGGGTGAGATAAAATTTATCTCCATTGGGATACAGAATTTATCCAAACTATCATGATTGGAAGATATTCCCAAATGTATTATATCAATAATTGCAATACAATGTACCATGACAAGGTTGATAGTACTGAGTCATAACCAATGTAAACTGTAGGCACATACATGTATGCATTCTGTCCTGTGGCAGTGCAACTTGTTCAAAACTCTGATAAGTATTATTCTTTTTTTGTCCTAGTTGTACCTGAGATCATTACACTGGTTAAATGTACACTAATTAAACATCAGAGAGTGAAAGATTACACTGTGATCAATAGAGAAACTTGCTAGTACTAGTAGGTAGTTGTAGCACAGCTTGAGACAGGCTAACAGATACAGTTGGTCAAACATTGTTGTAAACATATAGATGTGGAAATCATTAGTCATAGTCACCTTCATTATAATCCATCTCATCCAAGTCTACTTCTGAATTGACAGGCCACTTTTGACTAACTTCTCTCTCTTGATTTGATGACGAAAAAAGAATAAAGCATGTCAATTACAGATTTCATTATCTTTGGGTTCTTGAGAGCAATTTTGTGGTTTTACATCACCAATATTTCACATGATTTCTGAGAAAACGTCAAGTTGAAGCTGTCCCTCAGTTAAAGATCTTTGCTGTAGGCCACATTGATTATTGATAGTCAGGCATATTGATAGAGTTTTCACTGAAGGTAATACAACCTTAGAAGTCAGGAATATTGATAGTGTTTTTACTGAAGGTAATACAACCTTAGAAGTCAGGAATATGCATTGGTCATATATGTCATAAAAATGTTGCTGCTGACTCCCATGATGTAATATGGCCCACAGCAAAGGTATCCAAATTTGGGACAACTTCAACTTTAATGAAATCACATATAGGTGATGAAATGACTCTCCAGAACACAAATGTCTTCATTTCCTGGAGTGGCATTCCCCTTAAAAGTTATACAGGCTGAATTTATTACTTATTTGACTCAAGTAAAAATACTTACATAAAATCACAATTAAACTATATTAGTATAGTGTTAATGTCAATGTATGTCTTTGATGGTATGGAAATTATATTTAGGTATTGTTTTCTCATTTGATGGCATAATTGTGGTTTCCTTCACATTTTGGTAGATAATAATATAATTAGATGTTATCCCAATATTTTTCTTCGTTCAGACAAGGAAAATTTGAGTGACCTAAGGGGTCTTTTTCACTACAAGTCTATAGATAAGTAGTGACAAAACCCTTAGGTCACGATTATATTCCAGCTGAATGAAGACAAATATGGGAAGAAAATATAATTATACTTCCTCAAGCATAATTCATGAAAAAAATAAGAAAAACAAGCAGTCATCAGAGATAATTCAGCCCCTGCAATGGATGATTACAGAGAATTGCCACCAGTCATAGTACCGGTAGTGTGATGTATTAATTGTATGAAATTTAGCGCCAATGGTGTTGTAGCACAACTGTATAATTGATTGAATATTTGCATACATTTTTTGAATGTTTATTTATTTGTCTATTAATCCCTGTTGTTATCTTTGCAATACAAGTGATCATTTGGCTGTTGCTATGGATGTGGTCTTGTTACTTGGTACATTGCCATATACTTTTTGAATGTTTGTTCACTTGTCTAAAAATCCCTGTTGTTATCTATGTGAAATACACAAATGTATGGCTGTTGCTATGAGACTGATCATGGTTGCTAAGGATATTTGCGTACATACATTGTTTGAATGTTTGTTCACTTGTCTATTAATAAATATTGTTATCTTTGCAATATACCTGATCATTTGGCTGTTGCTATGGGCGTGGTCCTGTTGCTAGGCACATTTACATACATTCCTTGAATGTTTATTCAATTATCTATTAATCACTGTTGTTATCTTGCGATACGCATGATCATGTGGCTGTTGCTATGGGCGTGGTCTTGTTGCTAGGTACATTTGCATACATTTTTTGCTACGGAATGTTTGTTTCACTTGTCTAAAAATCCCTGTTATTCTCTTTGTGAAATACACCACCATTTGGCTGTTGGTATGGGCGTGGTCATGGTTGCTAGGGTATTTGCATACATTTTTTGAATGTTTGCTCACTTGCCTACCTGATGTTGTTATTTGACCAAAACACACTGCCATTTGGTTGTTGCTATGGGCGTGGTCATTGTTGCTGGGGCCAAAATGTTTTACTGAAAATCTGCAGAAAACACTTATAGTAACATCTCACTAAGTTTTAGTCTCATTGACAAAATCCTTGCTGAGCTTTAAGTTTTTGACCAAAATTCACATTTTTTACACCTGATTTGCACATCACACATGAGATCATTATATGCTTAATATTTCTTCATCTATACACCTACAGATGCATCCCCATTAAATTTCAGTCCTATCTGCTCAGTAGTTTTGGAATTAAAAGACTTTTGACAAAAAAGACACATTTTTAGCCCTAATTTGCATATCTCTAATGGAATCATCATGTAATGAACAAATATAAATTAATATGCCCCTAAGAACATACCCACTAAATCACTAAATTGACCAAAAATCACATTTTTTTACCCAAAAAATGGCTCAAAGTCGGCTAAATTGGATCATATCCCAAAGCAAATTGACGTGCATATGCAAGCCATAGTTAGTTCATTATCCATGTACTAAGTTTGAAAGAAATCAGTCAATGATGTCCAAGAAATGGCTCCGGATGCACGGCCGCATGGACAGACGGACGGAGCCCCCCCCCCCCCCCCCCACACACACACACACACTACATGTACTGATTAACCTACAACAAAATTAACACTCAAAACAAAACAAATTCAGCTTGTGCCCCTTTAAAGTAGAATGCACCTTGGAAAGAAATTCTTTCAAGAAAAAATAAAAGGTTGTCGATTTCCTTGACAATATATTTTATTTTCATTACATTTTTATTTCAAAAGGATGAGGAACAAACTTGGCATACATATGACAGAGTTTGGCTGAGGTGCATTCTATAGTGTACCTAACATTGTCAGTGCATCTGAAACACATCTAGGTGTGAAATTGGTTGCATACTTAAAGACATATAATCAATTAGTACACACCTGAAAGAAAGAAATACATAGACACATTGTATGCAGGAAAAGCAATACGTTTTTCAGTTGCTTGGGTGCAGAAAAGTATTATTGCAATATGTCATATTCTGATATCACACTTTGTAACCATTATCGAAAACAAACTTCACAGGAGGGCACCCTAGAAAAGTTGACGTTAAGGCTAAAGTTTCAGAATTTTACAATTATTAAAGTGGCCATATGGATGAGAATTTGGTATTTATTCTGGATTTTTATTTGATAAAACAGCTTCACTATGTTTTTGTACTTGAAAAAATAATGCGAAAGAACATATACCAAGCCCATGTTCATAACTCTATGCATTGCAAAATGATGCAAAAAGTGTAAAAAGTTTGTTATTGTACGTACAATAACAAACATTTTACACATTGTTTAATGTTTTGCCGTTTATTGAGATGTGAACATGGACTTGGTATATGTTATTTCACATTATTTTTTCAAGTAAAAAAACATAGTGAAGCTGTTTTATCAAACAAAAATCCAAAATAAATACCAAATTCTCATCCATATGGCCACTTTAAGGAAGGATTACTTGGATTGGTTGAGAATATTATTCAAATTTATGATACACTTAATTTCATTATCAATGTCTGTAACCTTAACCCTTATATTGGTCATTACTAATCAAATATCTATAACTTACCATTGTTCATTACCAATGTCTATAACTTACCATTGTTCATTACCAATGTCTATAACTTACTGTTGTTCATTACCAATATCTATAACTTACCATTGTTCATTACCAATGTCTATAACTTACCATTGTTCATTACCAATGTCTATAACTTACCTTTGTTCATTACCAATGTCTATAACTTACTGTTGTTTATTACCAATGTCTATAACTTACCTTGTAAGTTAGCATCATATTCTCTTCTACTTTGTTCATTACCAAGGATCTTCCAAGCTTTGTCAATTGCAATAAATTTATCCATTGCTTTTGATTGCTCCTCTGTTGAAAGGTTTTGGTCAATTTTGTCAGGGTGATACTAAAATAAACCAGAGAGTAACACCTGAGCAATTGTTCATTTTAAATAATGCCCTCTATGGTCACATTTGAAAATGTTCTGTATGTCTTTACAAATCTATAATATTTATGACCTATTATTAATCATGAGCCATTGTTCAACTGCTCTTATGACAGTTTCTTCATGAAATAAAAAATTGTAGCAAATGTGCAAGAAAGATTCCTATTGGTCAAAGTACCAGGGGCAACAGAGGTTGATTTCTATTGGTCAATTTCCAAAGTATCAGGGGCAACAGAGGTTGATTTCTATTGGTCAATGTACATGTATCAGGGGCAACAGAGGTTGATTTCTACATGTATTGGTCAATGTAACGGGCAATAGAGGTTGATTTCTATTGGTCAATGTATCAGGGGCAACAGAGGTTGATTTCTATTGGTCAATGTATCAGGGGCAACAGAGGTTGATTTCTATTGGTCAATGTATCATGGGCAACAGAGGTTGATTTCTATTGGTCAAAGTATCGAGGGGCAACAGAGGTTGATTTCTATTGGTCAATGTATCAGGGGCAACAGAGGTTGATTTCTATTGGTCAATGTATCAGGGGCAACAGAGGTTGATGTCTGAGTATACATGTAATGATTACTTTACTCTTCTCAGTCATTGAAAAATGTTCCATTGTTTGTATATAAGGGTGGTCCTCTCCTAAGGTGACGGGAGGTATTAAAAGGGGGATGTCTGTCTGTCTGTCTGTCTGTCTGTCTGTCTGTGTCATCATTTTCTTAAAAATGGCTGGTTCAATTATAATGAAATTTGGTACAAATGTTTGGGGTAATGGCTAGACCTGATTAGTTTTTGAGCGAGATCTGTTCATGTTAGGGAAATTTGCATATCAATGAAATCAACTCATGGTAATTAGGCTATATCTTATGACTGCATACTCAATTTCAATACAATTCAGTACATACAATAACATAACAATGTGTATGTCCTATAAAGATAGTTGATGTACCTTACAGTGTTAATGAATAATTAACATAATTAATGATTGTTGGTAATTCGGCTATATTTTAACACTGATTCCACACTAAAACATACTTTTTAATAAAATCCATGTCTTTTCATGTTGGAGACAAATATCTTTATGTAAATACAATTTTTTGTGACTATTTTTTCTCTGTATAGTCCTATTATCAAAACAAAAAAAATATTTTGCCATTCTCATAAGTTAGTTGTTGGGGGAAATGCTAAAATATCATAAATAATAGCATTTTTACTTGTCTTTTACTGTGTTTTTTTTGTTGTTGAATAAAAACAGAATAAATTTCAATCTAATTGTTAACTGTGTTTGGTGTCAATTTCATTGGTACATTATGGAGTTTTGTTATCAAGAGTTTACAGCCAGCATCAATTGTCTATATTACGATTTTCTTACTAATTATGATGTCTACAAAATGAGTCAGATACGTTAACACTTCGATACTTATCGATACAAAATATATAGATACAATTGTTTTATAAACACCATGCTAAGATACTTCGAGTGTATCATACATCTTTGAAATAGAACCATTTTCATAGTATCTGAAAAACTTAACAAGATGTGTCAGATCATCCATTTTTTATGTACATTCGTCAATTTTGCTTGCATCAGATATGACAAGTTTCTCAGCGTGGTAATTTACTCTACACGTTATATGTCGGAGTTTTTTATGTATCAGTTGTGTTAGTTAGGCATCTGCTATTGACGTCAGCCATGATATTCTGAAAATATACATAACAGTTGGTATTTATTGCTAAATAATAAATTTGGGCATCAGATATGTTAATGTCACATACATTAACACAATTTGAATAGCCCCCTAAAAATCGATATATTGACGTAGTCGCGCAGTCCTGTCGGTTTTTACACTTTGACCTTTGAACAACGTCACTATTGATATGCTAATATCCTTACTGGGACAGGTCATTGATAATATAATATCCAGGGATGCTGTTTGTTGTGGTTTTTGCTGCATAATTTCTTCAAATCAGAAAGTAGGTACCTTTTTTCACTTAGCATGAACTTATAAACATGCAATGCAAGGAATGACTTCAGGTTTCTTTGAAAATAGTTATGCAGTCTGCATACTGCGTTTAATTTTCAGTCTGCACAGCGAAATAACAGGTATTTGATATTTAATGTATCTGACGATAACGTTATACATGTACGTATCTTGCGTGATTGGCGTATTTCTTTCTGGGGGATTTACATTTGGCAGGTATTTCTGTTGAATCAAATAGTAATTCATGACATAATTTATATTAGTGAATTTAATTATTTACATAATTTAAGAAAAATGTGTTTCAATAAATATAATCGGCTCCACATTTGTCTGACAATTTTGTTAACGTATTTGACAATTCTCCACACTAACTGTCTTACCGGTACCTGTATATCTAGCTACATTGTAGTTATTTTTCAATGTCTGAGTAGGTTAATTGACGTCGTTGTGTGTAGTAGTATTCAGGAACTTTTGTTTCCATCAGATACGTTAACTGTGTTCTTTGCCACGATTTCGGCATTGTTCCCTCCATACACTTCAATTTTACGTTGTGCTTTCGAATGTTTTATTTAAAAACAACGTAATCGTTGCTTTAGGAGTTCGAAAAATGTCATTCCTATCAATATATTCAATCGTTCCTGCATATGAACAAACAGAAAAAAATAGCAAATTATTTTCGCAAACAAATGCAAATGCAAATGAACGATTTTCCTGTTATTGATTATTATTTGTAAGTTGCAAAGTACTGACAGTGTCTGGATAATGAACAGATGATGATCTTTTTGTTTACAATTCTTGAATGTTAATGAAAATTGACAGTATTAGATCGGATCATTTAATGCATCAGATATGTTAATAAACGATTGTAACGAAATTATGTAATATTGCGCCATATTCTTACAGTTGTAATAGATTCCAGTAAACTTTGTATATTGTACTGACGATATATATATCACCAACTAATGCTGCCGTCTTCATACATGTATGTACGTTACTGTGGTGATTGGAAAATAACAATATTTCTCGGTTTCACAAAATCCGTCGGATTTGTAGGCTTGTGTCATGAAGTTTACCAAAATTTCAGCCTAACCTACCTCCCAATTCGGATTAAATACATACCTCTTGGTATTGTCTTTAAATTGCATACATTGTTTATCATTTAATATAGATTGCCTTGTTAGCATTATATAATCCACAACGATCTGTAACGTACATTTTGTAGCTGACGCCAATATTTCTATATGGTTAAAACACACACTGTTCACAGAAAATTGGAGATCTGTTTGGGTCCCCTGACACCATTTTCTGTAGAATTCAATTGTTAAATGGCATTTTAAAACTAATAAAAAAGTTCCAATAACTACTTAGATTTTTAAGATTATTTTGGGGGGTTAATACGGTTTATCATGGAATCAGTGTTAAGACTGCATACTTCAATTTCAATACAATTTAGTACATACGTTAAACATAACAGAGTGCATATCTCCTATAAAAGTTGTTGATTTCACTTTAAAGATTTAGTGAATAATTTGCATAATTAATGATTTTCGGTAATTAGGCTATATCTTAAGACTGCATACTTCAATTTCAATATAATTTACTTCATACATTAAACATAACAAAGTTTATACGCCCTATAAAGTTTTTTGATGTACCATTACAGTGTTAATAACTAATTTGCATGATTAATGATTTTCGGTAATTAGGATATATCATAAGAATGCATACTTGAATTTCAATATCATTTACATACATTAACCATAACAAAGCGGATATGTCCTATAAAATATTTGATATAGCTAACAGTTGTAATGAACAATTTGCATAATTAATGATTTTAGGTAACTAGGCTGTTTCTTAAAAATAATGAATGATATTCAGTAATTAACGTATCATGCACTCATCAAATTCCATATAATTTGGCACTTACATTTACCTAAGAAAGCACGCTTGTCAAAATAAAGCCTGTTACCATGTTGTTTTAGTTAATTGAGTTATTTGCATAATTAGTGATTCCCTTACGGGAGGCATTCAGTTAAATATTTCGTCTACCTACCTTCAGAATCATTTTCTGATAGCACTGTTTCAATTCATTGTACGACGAAGACCTTTTAGCGTTCAAAATAGTATAGAAATCGATCTCAGGTTCCGATTTTGTGGCCATCTTCCTTACTTTACAATCATCTATAGCTTAGACACATGACAATGGTCACCTCGATATAACGCTGCCGCCTATACACATAGTAATCCATCCATACTTCAACAAATCGAACTCATGTTTTTAGTTTCATGTACGCCGCCATTTTTACTGTGTATTTAGCTTCCGGGTCATGCAAAACTCATTTTTTCTGGAATTCTTTTTTTACTGCTGTGTGTAATTATGTATTTGTGTGTTTTTTTATCTTTAAGGTACAGAAGAATGAATGATTTACGAAAAATCAATATTTGTTAACAAACGATTTGCTCATGACATCTCAACAGGAAGTAAATGGTCAATGACCTCTTGAAGGCCAGACGAGTTCAAAGAAATGAAGAAATGTGTTATGGTTCTGAGCAATAATATACAAACTTCCTCCTTGGTATATAGTGTAATTTGCACACTCAGGTCCAATGGTACTGTCAAGTTTTCACCAGTAGAAAGCTGTAAACTGTAAGGTAAGTTGTCAACAGTTTATGTATCGTCACAATATAAGGTGAGTCGACGGTCGAGTATACATCATCATAACATGACTCAATGGCACTGACAGTTCATTAAAACAGCCCAAGTCTGTCGTTTTTATACTTTTTTTTTAATGAAACACATACACAAAAAGATTATATTTCATAACAATAATATTAAAGTAAGATGGCGCATGTAAGTAAACGGTAGGCGAATTATCATATTTTTTAAAAATACGTTCGTGGAAATTGTTTATTTACGTTTTTGTACAATGTCAATGGTGCACGACCTTGGAGTTTTTATGACGTCTGCAACAGCCTTGTCGAAGAAAAAATGAGAATTTTTTTTTTAGCTTTGAACATTTCATAGTTTTGGTTTCATCTCAAACATGTTTAGCTCAAAAAATTAACTATCATAGTTTATTTCAAATGAAAAGATTTGATCACAGGGAGCTCAGGCTCAGTTAGTTTTGTTTACAAATACAAGTAAACAAATAAACCGATAAATGAGTAGATAAATACATGAATTAACAACAACAAACAAACAAACACTACACATAAAAACTGACTACTGTTAGACTTCTGTTTACCTTTCTTTGACCTACTTGATGGTACAATCCTAGTCTAGAGGCTAGCCCATGATGATTTTGAATTTTAAGATCTTTAGAAGCAATTCAAAGCCACACATAGAATCTAGACTAGTGGGTATGCATGTACACATACAACAAATCAAACACTGCACAGGTAGCTTTTCTAACTTTACATACAAGTTGGTCAGATGAATGATGCTTTAAAAACTGAGCACTTTATGTGTATTTTCTAATGCCAACCATACTTTGTACCTTACAAGTTACATGCTATTTTAAACAAAGCAGTGACACATGCAAGAATTACAAGTTTAATGGTTTCTGCAGTATTAAAATACAATTAATTGATATTATTGTACCAGAAACATTCATAATTCATCAAGCTAACTTATAGTCTGGAACTTTGCATGCCAACATGGAATCAAATCATACTAAGATTTGATGAACGATAGCATTAACAATAACACTAGACTAGCTAACAAACTACTCCCAGTGTCTTTGTTACGTAGGCAGTATTCACGTACATAGGTAAAATCTACCCGAGTTGACCTGTTGATGTTACAGTGCCAGTTTTACCAGACTTTGTGCTGTTACCAGGGATCGACTCAGCCCTAAAAGCAAAATTACTAACTCAGTGCTGTCACAGTGACAACATGTATGCTTGCATGTATATATTTGACTAATAACTACAGTTTCAAAGGACAGGAAAGAATCAAATCACAGAATAACAAGGTCAGACTTCATGTCACTTGTCAGTCATATTTTAGTCTATGATCTCACACATCAAGGATACCAAACAATTTGTCTATTGTTTGTTATATCATGTACAGTGTGGATTCTGATATTTCATTGTTTGTTTTGTCACCCTCGAATAGTTGTTATGAGGTTGCTGACATCACCTATCAAAATAGAAAGTGTGTACATGGAAATTATATTTAGCTGTGACAACATGTAATTGTCAGTAACAAGGGGGCATGTAGAATAAATGTAATGATGATAAATAAACTTGTAGGGTCAGACATTACTTGTGAGAATAAAAACAGTGAGTGGGTGTCGGTGTAGAGTAGAAGATGTAATGGTGATATACTGTGGTACATGTATAAACTTGTTACATGTACATGTGTTGTAGGGCTAGATACTACTTCAGATTACAAGAATAGAAACTGAGTGAGTGGGGTATGTAGAATAAATATAATGGCAAAGTTAAGTTATAGGACCATGACAAACATTACTTGTAAGAGTAAAATTGATAGGGGTGTGTAGAATAAATGTAATGGCAAAGTTAAGTTATAGGACCATGACAAACATTACTTGTAAGAGTAAAATCGATAGGGGTGTGTAGAATAAATGTAATGGCAAAGTTAACTTGTAGGACCTTGACAGACAGTGCTTGTTACATGTTAGAATAGAAACAGTGGGGTTGTGTGGAATAATTGTAATAAAAAAATAAGGTCATATACTTTGAGAGCTATCATAGTATGCAACTATAGTTGCCATATAGAATAACAATGTGATATGAGTAGGTATAGAATTGTGAATTGGATTAATAACACTTGGCTCAACATGTCAGAGCAGAAGAGACTTGCATTACACACCATGGTTTGATAAGAACATTTTTATGGCCTCTTTATGTGTACATGAAATGCCAGGAGAACTGGAAATTTGTTTATGAACAATGAACTATTAATTACGTAGTGGCCATAAAACTGTTCTTATCAAATGATGGAATGTAATACAAGTCTCTGCTAGCTGTGCCAAGTGTTATTAATCTAATTCAGTTGTTTACTTTCCCTGTTTGTAACAGATTCTGTTGGTCATGTCTGATGTCACTGTGGGCAGTTGTATTTAAATTGCCAGTATTTAGCAAAATCATTTTACTCATCTTGAAAGGTCAGTACTGATATAGCTTGGTGGTAAACATCAGAACTCATTATTTATAATGTAACTTGGCAGTAAATAATAATAATAAAAATGTATTACTATTTGCAATTTTTTTTATAGTAATTACAATTTCGAATTTACAAAATACATTTACCAGATAAATGTGTACATCAATAGCTAATGGGAAAGGGGGAATGGAAATAGTTGTCAAGTTGTGGTAACTTTCCTGTAAACATCAGTATTGATTTAGCTTGGTGGTAAAGTTTTCCTGTAAACGTCAGTGCTGATTTAGCTTAGAAAGCTTTCCTGTAAACATCAGTACTGATTTAGCTTTGAAGGTAAAGCTTTAATTCCTGTAAACTACATTTGAACTTGAAGGGATTATATTATAATTTAGGTCTGGTAGAGGTATAGAAAATCTTGTCCTAATCCTTAGGACTCTACTGATAAGATGACAGTAAGGCAAGAACTTGGGATTGACACCTTGGCCTTTAAGTGGTATGTATAGAGTATGGTCCAGGCAAATAGAAAGAGATAGCGAGAGAGCATTGTTTCTCATCATAGAAATGTCACCATTTTGAGAAATTCAGAGGTGGAGATGTTGATTGTATAGACTTTTTAACAATCCGGCCAAACATATATAATCATGTACATGTAGGTATGAAATATGTTACTTTCATATAGTTACAGACAGTCCAGTACGTACTACTTAGTATAGGGCCTATTTGATATCGTTAAGATTTAAACCTCCACTCACAGTATAGTCGAAGTCGTTTAAATACTCTAAAAGTCCTGAGATGCATGAGATGCCATTTAAAATTCATCCGCAGCCACCCACACAGTCATTAACATCACAGTCTTTGTTAATCAATCACAAAATTCTAACCAATAACACAGACCCTCATAAAGTTAGTGTTTATTGGGGCAGTTATGTAATGTCCAAATATGGTATATTTGTCAGCTCAGGATGCTACTTATAGTACACTGTTTACATCATTATAATAGTTGGGGTTCACTGATTGGATGAACAACTTTTTGTGCTGATTGAGGGACAGACTTTGACCAGACGTGATTTAGTTAGAGACCACATTGGCATCCAGACTAAGTAGTACTGTGTTGATCAGTAATTTGGTAGGAGAATTTAGTAGGTGTGATACATATCCAATTTCACACATTAGAATTTGCTTACACATAAAATAGATTATAATAAGATACAGTGAATCAGCTATATCAGGTGCTGACTAATAGCATGGTACGAATGTCTGTGCCTTACAGACCACCTTACACATTTGTACTTCTGCATTGTTCCCCATTCAAATAGCCACAAACTGTCTAAGAGATGTTGAATAATGAAGTAAATAGGGAAGCTAATTTGCAAACAGTTTACTGTACTCATATGGAGTAAACATCACAGTTGTGTTATCAGACTGTCTAGCTTTTGGTTTCTATTTGATTATACTAGGGGTCAAAGGGTCAAAAGGTTAAGAGGTCGTGACCTTTGTATGCTTCCTGTTAGTGAAGTACTAGTATTAGTGGATGATATGTAAGTACATGACTGTAGGTAATAATCAATCAATCTTTGATTTACCAGACAGAGAATGTGTTATGGTACAGAACATAAATACAGGAAAGTAAAATATTTGAAATGAATGTCTGGACATTTAGCAGTATTGAGCCACCTACGAAGACTGTTGATCACACATTGAAGGTCTTCAAAAACATGACATTCTTTTCTAATTTACCATTCCAAAGTTGTTGTACTCATATTTTACTGTCCTGCTGATTTTTGGAACCATGAATATATTTTTCGACATAAATGCTTCAAGATTGTAATTTAAAACTTGCGAAGCAAAAATATGTGTATCACATTATCATTATGATGTACGTTAAAAGACATAACAGCTTATGTTCAGTATATCCCTGATAATTTAATGATTGAAAATGTCATGTACATGTTTTGTTTTACAATAATTTTATTTCATGGATGCACATACAATGTATGATGTATGTACTTTCAAAGAGCTTCTTTACATTACAAAGAAACATCCTAACCCAGTCCTACTACACTTACAATGACCTCTGACCCTGATCTTAGGAACACTCTCTTTCTTTGTTCATTAGTTCTATGAGTATGTAGACGACAACCTGTACACAATGTATGTTGTGTCTCAAGCATGGACAACCTTCTATTCCATACATTATTGTACTTATTAACAAATTTGTGGTAGCTGTTTACAAAGGGACTTTCCATTTTGTCTGAAATGTAGCACAAAATCTAACATTTTTTATTGAAATCAATTCTATTACAATTTACAACCCCACACTCACATATGAAAAAATGATAAAACCACCAATTACTGTAAGAAGCCTTGTCCACAGTGTGTTAGGAGATTTTGATGGTTTTTCACTTGATAAAACCACCAATTACAGTAAGAAGTCTTTATCCACAGTGTGTTAGGAGATTTTGACGGTTTTCACTTGATAAAACCACCAATTACAGTAAGAAGTCTTGTCCACAGTGTGTTAGGAGATTTTGATGGTTTTTCACTTGATAAAACCACCAATTACAGTAAGAAGTCTTTATCCACAGTGTGTTAGGAGATTTTGACGGTTTTCATGTCACTGTTCCATTACTGCTTACTACATAGCAATTCTATATGCGCCTTCACTCTTCAAAGCCAATATTAATTTGACATGCCACTGTCAATTGATGCATGTTAAATTGGCATAGAGGGCGCACTACCGGTACGTACAGGTAGGAGGCTTGTATGTAAATTGGCATAGAGGGCGCACTACCGGTAGGTACAGGTAGGACACATGTATGTAAATTGGCATAGAGGGTGCACTATTGGTAGGTACAGGTAGGACGCTTGTATGTAAATTGGCATAGAGGGCGCACTATTGGTAGGTACAGGTAGGACGCTTGTATGTAAGTATGGCAACTGGTATTAATTTGTTTCCTCCTATGTTTTGTTTCAGAAGTCATGGATTCGGCCATGTCAGAATGGGCTCGAAGTAGCCTATTGGTAAATCGGCTTAGAATTATTGATGATCTCAATGTTGACTATGTCATTAATTATCTAATGCAGGATAGAGTCATTGATATTGATGAATCAGAAATAATTCAACATGAGATTACAAGCCGTAAAAAAGCTGCTAAGATGCTTGATATTTTGGGGAGGAAAAACCAGACAGCGTATTTTAGTTTCTACAATGCTTTGAGGGATAATTATCCAGAATTGGCTGAACTTTTAGAAGAAGATATACCAGAGGAAGAACTAGATGCTGCACTGTCACCTCCAAGATCAAGAAGTTATAGCATTGCTTCTGGTATGTATGGGCCTATTTTATGACGTTACCCCATTCCACGTACATGTAAGTTCTAGGTGTCAAGCTTGTATGACAATTCCTCACAGTGTTTATCAAGTCATCGCTCAAGGACTGAACCGCAGACTTTGGCATTTACATAAAGCTATGTTAAATAATGTTTTCAGGTAATTGCACTGCAGTGCAAATGCTGTGAGTATGTGCATGTACCAAGGCAAGCCATCACTGGTACAATCATTCTATGTAGTAATAGGCTATTAATAGATAGAATGTGTGTTGCTCCTAGTATTTTGAAATGTGAAAAAGGGTCCTAACAATATACAAGGAGGAAGAAATTGTTCTTATGTAGTGGTTGAAATGGAATTTATGTTGTTGCAAGATTAAGATACAATCTTAAAATAATAGATGTTGTATTCTTTTTAAGACTTTAGTACAAGTAATAATAATAAATTATCTACTTTTGCAGTGAAAGTTTATGTTTTGTACATTGTCAACTAATTATAATAGATACAGTACTAGCTACTTTGCTTTTTGAAAAATATAACAAAAATATGGAGGTATGGATGACAGAGAGAAACAGTGTACTATGACCCATCATAAACATTATTAAGTCTTACAGACTTGTTACAGCCAATGTGCTATAGTCTGGGTATCAGAAAGACAAAAGAATGTACAGTTTCACCACCAGGGGATGCTTTTCAAGAGCAGCTTGACTGAGAGAAGCAAATGTACTTTGAAATGGACATATCATAAACTTTATTAAGTCTTACACTTTTGTAATGTGCTGTAGCGTAGTTACCAGAAAGACAAAAGAATGTACAGTTTAACCACCAGTGGGCGCTGTTCAGTATTATTTTCAACCAGCTAGTTAGTTGAGTATTGTATCTTCCTTTGAACAATTTCCATTCCTAGTGTGTCATGGGTAAAAGTTGATGTAACAAACTTGTCTTTAGTCTCCGTCATTCTAAATGGTTATGCTTATTTCATTAAGGCTCTCATAATATTAAGAATCTCAGAGAGTTTAATATGTAAAACACAGTTAATGGTCTGTGTCATTTACCAAGTAAAAGACATATTGTATGGGCACAGTTTAACCCATCACTTTTCCTTTTCAGATACCTGAATGCTTCTTTTGCAAATAGCTGCAATGAAGCTAACTAGAATGGCATATTAAAGTCATCTGCATTTGAGTGTTGTACAGTACATAGTCCTAGATACATCCAGTGAAATACTCTAGAATTAACAGGACAGTTTAGGTATGAATTCTTAACTGAATATATCATAACTTTAACCTTGTAGTTCAGTCACTGTTGATGGATGGAGGAGTACCCCCTAAGCCACCCAATTTTATCAACCGACCAATGGAGCTTGCTATGATTAGGAATACACTATGGAAACTAAAAGACTACCCAGGATGGGTTGTAGTCCATGGAATGGGAGGCTGTGGAAAAACTGTCCTTGCTGCTGAAGCAGTCAGAGATGCCGAGTTAATTGCTGGTATGTTTTGCTCTTCCCCATTTCTTCTCGCAAATGTGAACAAAGTTCTTAACATAAGTTGCCAGAATTACAAGTGGATCATCGTATCTTATGTGGTGCATTGTGGGTAATTTAGTGTAGTTCAGTTGATAAACTAAACAATCTGTCACACTGACTGTGTAAAAAACATTTCAAAACAGTCAAATTAATTTTTAGACAAAACAGATCCCACATCTTTGCTAACATTTTATACATCATCGTCATCATCAGAGACATAGTTAGATGTTGTATTTTTCTACATTCAGCCATGGAAAATATTAGTGACCTAAGGGGGCTTTGTAACTACGAGTTGATAACTACGAGTGACAGTGACATAGACACGCATTGTTGTTACATAGACACACGTCATTACATAGACACACGTTGTTGTTACATAGACACATGTTGTCCTGACATAGACATACATTATTGTCGTTACATAGACATATGGTGTGGTGACAGACACACGTTGTCATTACATAGACACATGTCGTGACATAGAGACACGTTGTCAATGACAGACACCAGTCAATGACATAGACACACGTTGTCATTATAGACACACATTGTCGTGACATAGACACACGTCTGACATAGACATACGTTGTCATTACAGAGACATACGCTGTCGTTACATAGACATACGTTGTCGTTACATAGACATACGCTGTCGTTACATAGACATACGTTGTCGTTACATAGACATACGCTGTCGTTACATAGACATACGTTGTCGTTACATAGACATACGCTGTCGTTACATAGACATACGTTGTTGTGACAGACACATGTTGTCGTGACATAGACATGCGTTGTTGTGACATAGACACATGTTGTCGTTACATAGACATACGTTGTCATTACATAGACATACGTTGTTGTGACATAGACACACGTTGTCATTACATAGACACACGTTGTCATTACATAGACATACGGTGTTGTGACAGACACATGTTGTCGTGACATAGACATAAGTTGTTGTGACATGGACATACGTTGTTGTGACATGGACATACGTTGTTGTGACATAGAACGACCGTTGCATATGTTCTGTGTGTTTTTTAGCTCCGCTGTCAGCGAAAGCTGAAAGCGTAGCTTTAGGTATAGGTGGGTATTGAGGTATAGAGAGTAGAGTGAATCATAGGTGTCCGTCAAACTTTTATATTTTTACTATCTACTCCGGAAGTGACAGTCGGAATTCTTCGATATTTGGTGTGCATGTTCCCTGGGGGGAGGCTATTCAGATTTGTTCATGCCAAGTTGATCTGTGCCATTTTCAATTTTTTATGATTTTTTTTCATAAAATGTCATTTTCATCAACTCCTTGAAAACCTCTTATTAGATTGCTTTGATATCTGGCGTGTTGATGCGCAGGGGGTAGCTTACTCAGATTTGTTAATTTCAAGTCAGCACATCCTCATTTTTATTTTTTATGATTTTTTTTTTGTAATTTGAAAAAAAAATGAATATGTTAATGAGCATAATGACCGACGCCATATTGGAAATCAGTCGACGAGACTTTAAGTAAACTGCCACTTTTCAAAAGACACTATTGACGTCAAACAAACGATGTAATATGTGCTATAGTCATAATTCTACGCATTGGGCGCCCAAATGACAAGCGTTTGTTCGAAACAGGGTTGTAAACTTCAAATCAGTCCGCAACATCCTCATTTGCATACTCTATCCTGATTCGACCAGAAGCTGAAGGTGACCTCATTTGACCGAGCGATTTTCCACAGCAAGCATCTTGAGTATCAACACAGGACGTTCTTGGTACTCACTAAAATCACACTTCAGACCCACTATAAAAGTGTGATGTTTTCAGATAACATGTAACTTGTGGTTAATTCTATATTGTCGTGCAATTTGGAATGACAGTGAACCAGAATTCAGACAACTTGCGTAAGGAAGGGCATGCCAGACATGCGGTTGAAGTTATGGCCGACAGTTCACATGTAAAGTTAAACGACATGAACGTGTCTTGCCTTTCCAAAATGCAAATATTTGGCAAGTAAAAATAATTAAAATAATTACAACTTTAATTTGGCTTTAGACTTTGCATTATGTTTTGCGTATCTTTCCCCGTTTTACATGTAAATCCGAAAAGGTTCTCTCTCATCATGTCATCAGTGTCAGTGATCATACCGCGCGGGGCTGCTTTGAGTACGAGCGAAGTGAGGCATGTTGAGGTATTTTGTTGAGAATTATAAATATTGCGAAATGTCAAGTACAAGGTTTAAATACAATGGAATGATGAAAAAAATGGCAGAGTCTGCTGACAGGCGCCGGTCACAAGAAACACTGTGAATTAAAATATCAGACGATGTATGTGTTAATCGCCGACAATCCACCCGTATGCACGAGGGACTAACCCGGAAGCAAGTCGTTGTCAGCCATACGTTACAGTGGTAACATCGTCCGAGAAATCGCTGCGTTCAGAGTGTCATTATTCACAGAATTGTTGTTTTCGAGTGAAAACCCGTCTTGAATTGTATAACTCTAACAAATGAAGACATGTCAAGTTATATTTTGAAAGTTGTATCGCTAGTTTGAGACGATTTTCTCACGTACTATAGTACTATCGAGGCTTACTTGGAAGTAGTAGGACCTTACTCCAGTTCATCGGGAAGTTTAGCCAGTCCGATAATTCTTTCTGGTTTAGTTTACAACACTTTTGATCAATCACGCAGATTTTGTTGTTGTGATGAAAAGAAATAAAAAAAAAAGATCATTTCAAGCATTTCGTTGTGTTTTCTTTGTGAAAGGTAACCGAACATGAACGAGTGTTACCACTGTAACGTATGGCTGAGAATGACTCTCTTCCGGGTACTTAACTTGAGATTGTCGCCGTACGGAAACTAAGATGGCGATTAATACATTTCTTCCCTATATATATCTACCACAACTAGTACAAGTTGAATGTTGTTGACTTTGTAAATTTGTTAGAAAATTGAAATTCAAATTGCCTCAAAATTATTTTAGATCCCTAGTTTATTTCATTCATCATTAAAATTTTCCAGGGTTACAGCTGTAAGACACTGGAATTATTTATAGCCAACCTCAAAATCCTCTTTTTTTCTTTTTCTTGTGTGCATTTCCCAGTCATTTTTTTCTGAGATTTTGTGCAATTTTTCATAACAGTAGATTTTTGTTATAAAATGGTGACTATGGTATAAAAGTACAATACATTACCAACTTCTGTGTAAAATGTGTTTTATAGTGAGACATCATATGAAACCACTAACCACTTTATTGCATCACTAAAACAAAACTGCATAGTGAAGACCTGAACCACTTCTACATGTCACCAAAATAAAAAATTAAATTAAAAAAAAAACAGCGGAGCTATTCTGACCGATAGGTCGCTTGTTCAACTTGACTTGTGCATTGTTTAATACAATTTTCTTTCATAACATTTTATATGATATTGGTATCTTGAGCCTTTACATAAAAAGAATACAGGTCCTTGATATTTGTTTTCATCTTTTCAGATTGTTTTCCTGGTGGTGTATTTTGGGCTCACATTGGACAAATTGATAAACATCTTGCTTTGATGAAGCTACAAAATTTGTGTACTAGGCTTGACAAAGAAAGAAGAACACCACCTCAGAATATAGAAGAAGCCAGAGATAGACTTAGAACAATTCTCCTGCATCAACACCCAAAGTAACTATCACATGATGTTATATTCAATGTTTTTTGTTAAACAATTTGAAAGAAACAAGATTTCTTTCATTGTATAACAGTGTCCCATTCCAAGACATCAGAAACACTTTAAATGTCTGTCTGTCTGCCTGTCTGTCTGTCTGCCCGTCTGCCTGTCTGTCTGCTTGCTTGTCTGTTCATCTGTCTGGCTGTCTGATTATTGCATTGCCAGCCTGTTTGCGACTGTGTGCCTGCCTACAGTTCAGCTGATATAAAGCATCACCTGAGTGCGCGCATCACAAAAGGATCATTCTTGCACAATTGGGGTGCTAACTATGCATTTATGCGCTGTTGTTGTTGCATCATCAAAGCATCTGCATCGAACAATGCTTGCATCTCTGATACAAAATAAACAGCACTTTATGGGCACATGCTTTGTGACTTAGTAATAATCATGTACTTTGCTATCTAGATGTCAATAGATGCAAAGTTTATAATGAGATGCTGATGCATTGTTAACTTGATGCACCGTTAATGAGATGCTCTGTGGACACCTCAAAGGTGCAAATTGAATGCTGTTTACATAATTATACTAATCCCCAAGAGCATTGTTTATGAACTTTTCTTGCATGGTACTTGAAAGGTGCAAGCATAGTTCATGCATAATGTCCCATTATGCGAGATCTGTACTGTATCTCCCCTTCGTCTACCAGCCTGCTGATGTGCAGCCTCTCTGTCTGTCTGTCTGACCTTCTATCCACCTATCTCTCCACCTCTCTCAACTTTATCATCCTATTTCAAACTTTTGTTTTACTTACACTACATCATTATCATTGTGTGTGTGCTTAATATATGTCTGTATGTGTGTCTGTCTCCTGTCTGTATCTGTCTCTGTTTGTCTGTTAACATCATCTGACATCAGTTAATCAGTTATCGTCACACAATAAAAACTACACTAAATTACCTTACTTTATACACAACAGATCTTTACTGATCTTAGATGATGTGTGGAGACCTGAAGTTGCTAAAGCATTTGATAATCAGGCAAGAGTACTTCTTACAACCAGAGATGCTACTGTCACTGATTTAGTGTCAGGTAAGATGTCATTGTCACTGATACATTATCACAGTAAACAAATATACAGAGTGACATTCACTGAGTTGATTTAAACAAACAGAATGTTACTTTCATACAGGTACTGTAATATAAGTGTTGGTCTTGAAATTAAGTTGAAAGTCTTGAAATTTTAATCCGTTTTTGGGAATCAATACTTAGTCTAGTCTTCTAAAATTGAAGACCTCCAGGACCTGACAACTGTACTTAGTCTAGTCTTTTAAAATTGAAGACCTCCAGGACCCAACAACTGTACTCTAAAATCTTATCAAGTAAGGGATAATCACACAATGTTGCACAAGCTCAATAAATGAAATTTGTTTCTTTAGGACAAACCCCTCGTCCTCCCTCTAAATGAATATTCACAAGTGTGACATCGACATGTTTAATTATAAAAACTATGATGTAAAGTGTAGCAGTCAAACCACTATGATCAATGCAATGTAAAAACATGATGTAAATTGTAGCAGTCACACCACTATGATCAATGCAATGTACAAACTATGATGTAAAGCACATTAAAATACCGGTACTACCAGAAGCCCAGCACTCTATCTCACATTGTATAGAAGTAAATTGTAAAAAAACATCTAAGTAGTAAATACAGAACCTAGCTGTTATCATTGAAAGTTTGAAATTTGGTTTGAAATGCAAAAATGAAGTTCAGCAATCGCATTGACACCAGACCACCTCCCCCTAAACAAACACAAGTTTGTTTTTATTGTGTGCTTGTGTGACATTGTGCAATTGTCCCTATGTTGCTAACCACTTAGCCTCTTGTACTTGACCACCACCACCCCAACAACTTAGCCTCTTGTACTTGACCACCACCACCCCAACCACTTAGCCTCTTGTACTTGACCACCACCACCCCAACCACTTAGCCTCTTGTACTTGACCACCACCACCCCAACCACTTAGCCTCTTGTACTTGACCACCACCACCCCAACCACTTAGCCTCTTGTACTTGACCACCACCACCCCAACCACTTAGCCTCTTGTACTTGACCACCACCACCCCAACCACTTAGCCTCTGACAGTGTTGTACATATTCCACTTTGCTTTTAGGTCATGTCTTTAAAGTTCCATTAACCAAGGGTTTCAACGAAGACGAGTCAAAGGAACTATTGGCCAAGTATACTGGTGAGAAAAATATTGATGAACTGCCTGACGAGGCAACTGAAATCTTCAAAGAAAGTAATGGGCTTCCTCTGTGTGTGTCAATGATTGGTGCTTTGTTGAAGGATCATCCTACCAGATGGCAGTATTACCTGGACAAGTTGAAGACAAGACAAACCAAACGTGTCAGAAAACGTTCTAACTATGAGTATGATACTCTGGATGAAGCTATAAATATGAGTGTTACCAATCTATCTGATGAAATGAAGGAATTGTACAACGACTTTGCCTTGTTTGATGAATCTGTTAGAGTGCCTGCACCGGTGAGTTAGATTTTGTCTGTTAGAGTGCCTGCACTGGTGAGTTAGATTTTGTCTGTTAGAGTGCCTGCACCGGTGAGTTAGATTTTGTCTGTTAGAGTGCCTGCACTGGTGAGTTTGATTTTGTCTGTTAGAGTGCCTGCACTGGTGAGTGAGAGTTTGTCTGTTAGAGTGCCTGCACTGGTGAGTTAGATTTTGTCAGTTAGAGTGCCTGCACTGGTGAGTTAGATTTTGTCTGTTAGAGTGCCTGCACTGGTGAGTTTGATTTTGTCAGTTAGAGTGCCTGCACCGGTGAGTGAGAGTTTGTCTGTTAGAGTGCCTGCACTGGTGAGTTAGATTTTTTCTGTTAGAGTGCCTGCACTTGTGAGTGAGAGTTTGTCTGTTAGAGTGCCTGCAACGGTGAGTGAGAGTTTGTCTGTTAGAGTGCCTGAACCTGTGAGTGAGAGTTTGTACAAGTACAAAATGTAGTGTCGTTAATCTGTTAGAGTGCCCACCCAAGTAAGTGAGATTTTGAAGTTGGGAAGGGTGCTGAAATTCATATTTTAACTTTCATCATTACTTAAATATTGAATGATACATGTACTCAAAGTGGCACAAACTGAATTTATCAACTTTGGTGCATTTTCATATTTTCTTCCTATCAGGTATAATATTATGTATATGACATTGTGTCCTTTTGGATGAAGAATTGGGAAACAGTGAAAATAACGTGTTATTGATTTTATATGCATGCAATTTATTAAGTGTAAACCATCCTCCTTACCCCAATCCCATCCAGTAGGTCAACACAATTCGTATATGTTATTTGCCAAATACCGTTTCATATCTTGCTGCGAGAGGTAATTTTTCTGGTATAACGGAGAGTCGGAGGCGAGCCGTTATACCAGAAAAATTACCTCGAGCAACAAGATGTGGAACAGTATTTGGCAAATAACATACTTATACGTCACCTGCGACTATGAATTCATTTTTGAATGTCTAAAAATGCTGTTTCATGTTAAAATAAAATCACTTCCGCATTATACTGTTGAGCGTAGTATCATGCACCTCTCTGATAACTGCAATGCAGTTGTTTACATGTCAGCCTTAACTTTATCGTCCAATCAGAGTGCGCGTTTGCTCAGTAGTATGACGTAATGTTTACTATTTGCATATCACTCAGCGATATATTCAAACTTATAACCATTAGCTGAAAAATGAGTGCGTCTTTGTTTTGCGTACTGTATTCCATTAAATGTACATAAATGTTAGTGATATTTGTATACTTTGTATACTTTGTTGTTCTAGTTAAGCAAAAATTACACCCTCTGTGGTGGTAATTTTCATATCCTTCATAAATTTAGGAATTCATGTTTACGATCGTGTGACGACCGTGCATTCGCCATCACTGGACTTTCACTATTTCCCTGTGACATGAAAAGTACAGTTCAAAGACTTGTTACAATGTATACAACGGTGATATTTTGTTCGATTGACAACAAATTTGGCATTGTAAATGCTGGTTATAGCTCGATCTCTAGTTGTCTGCTAGATTTGTTTACAAGGGGACGTGCAGTGTTCACGTGATACAACAAGCAAAAATACGGCTGTTGGTGAAAAATACACCTGTGTATCTGCAGGGCTCTCGACCAATCAGAATGCGAGATTGGTGACAGGTGACGTATAAATATTGATATGTTCAAGTCATAAATGTGTTATCTTCCCTTTTAGGTGTTATGTATCTTATCCCAATCCCATATCCAGTAGGTCAACACAACCCATATTGATATGTTCAAGTCATAAAATTCTATCTTCCCTTTTAGGTGTTATGTATCTTATCCCAATCCCATATCCAGTAGGTCAACAAAACCCATATTGATATGTTCAAGTCATAAATGTGTTATCTTCCCTTTTAGGTGTTATGTATCTTATGGGACAAAGAAGTGGAAGACGTTGAAGATGACATGTTGGAGTTTGTGAATAAGTCACTAGCAATTCAAGATTATGATAATACTAATAGATACTACAAATACAGTGTTCATAATTTACAGCTAGATGTACTCAAAGAAAGTACTAAAGAACAAACAGTAAGTATGTCATAAAATGTTGTTTTTTAAAGGGAAATTATACCATGTGAATTTATTATTTTTAATAAAAACTTAGATGAGACAAAATGCGTTGGTTTCATTCACTTGTTGTTATCAGTATGGTGTTGGCATTGGTTCAGACTTAGACAGAAATGAAGTATGAGATTCACTTGTTCTTATCAGTATGGTGTTGGCATTGGTTCAGACGTAGACGGAAGTGAAGTATGAGCCTTTGCTAGACAACCATTGTTAGACATGTTATCGATTAATTCTATCATAACTGTTATAGCAACAATACAAGCTGTCAACAGTACATGTATGTTTAATGGACGTTTTGGAAACTAAGGCATGTTGTCCCCAGAGCAAAACTTGGTACTAGATTGTTTATCTCTCTCTCTCACCTTCAGCAATGATTAATATTATCCAAATAAATGTGTGATATTCATATGATTTATAATTCTGAATGTATTTATACAGGAAACTTTGCATCGTAAACTGGTGGAGCAATATCACAAGTCATGTGGAGGTGACTTTCATAAGATAAAGAATGATAATTACATTCACTGGTATTTAGCCAGACATATGATTCAGGCTAATATGCGTAAAGAACTATGGGATTTATTACTGGATATTAAATGGGTAGAATCTAAAATCAGAATCACTGGACCGTCAGATTTACTGGCAGAGTACATCAAGTATGTAGATACTGTGGAACCAGAGGTAAGATTATATCAGTACAAATGAATGGGGAACACCTCTAATATAGGAAATAATTTGTAGAGCATTATTTTAAAGCATTTTCATTAACTTTTGGTTCTGGAGAGTTGTATTATGGTTTTACATCTCACGTTCATTACACACGTTTTCAATTAACACCGAGTTGAAGTTGTCCCTCATTTGGGAATTTTTTGCTGACTGTACGTGGACCACATTGCTTTATATATGAACTTTACACAACTGTAGGCAGCGCATATGGCTAAATGAAGAGTTACCATGCAGTGGAATAATTGCTAAAAGAAATTGTCTGCAAGTTACAAAAAAGTCGCAGATGTGTGCCAAGTGAACGTTAGGTCTAGTCTATGATAACAAGCTCCATTCTTGTACATGTGTGGACACATGTCTGCATGTGAGTGTATGTGTGACTGTATTTGTATGCATGTACATGTATATAGCATGTACAAAAATGTAGAATTATATGTCAGTGTGTGACTGCATGCCTTCATGTGTTTATTTGACAGTGTGTACTTTTGTATGTATGTATATGTATGTGTGTGTGTGTGTGTGTGTATGTATGCGTGTGTGTGAATGCATGTGAGTGTATGTGTTAGTGCACTTGCAAAAATGTTTGCATGTACATTGTATGTTATTTATTTCTAGTATATATGTCAGTGTACATGTGTGTGTACCTGTATTTGAGTGTACATGTACATTGTATGACTCTTCACTATTTTACAGTACTGTAAGATGGTATTATAATGCAATAATAATATCCCTTATGTCTTATAATAAATGTATTTGTGACTTGTTTTCAGAGAGAAGAAGACCGTGAGGATTTCCTGTCCTTTGTTAGTATGAATGTCCATTATTTTATGGAGAAGCCATCATATGATTTGACACAGCTAGCACTATGTCAACACGCTGATACAGAAGTGTACAGACAAGCTTTAAAAAGAGCACAAGATAACTCTGATAAGTTCTATGTAGACTGGAGGTTTGTATACATTATGGCATTCATTTACTTGAGAGAGAGAGAGAGAGAGAGAGAGAGAGAGAGAGAGAGAGAGAGAGAGAGAGAGAGAGAGAGAGAGAGACAGAGAGAGAGAGACAGAGAGAGAGAGAGAGAGAGAGAGAGAGAGAGAGAGAGAGAGAGAGAGAGAGAGAGAGAGAGAGAGAGAGAGAGAGGGGGGGGGGGAGGCAGACAGGCAGACAGACAGACAGACAGACAGACAGACAATAGGACAGTTGCTGAGAAAGGATAGTCACACCAACATTGACTGGGATAGCTTAGAAAAAATATACTAAATCACATATTAACTAATGCTATGTACATGTACATTGCATAGTCTTTCCATAGGTATTGCTTCTACAATGTACAGGAGGAATGTCACTGCCTTAGAAATGATAACATTATTTCATAACATATATTTACAGCAATAAAGAGAGTTTCATCTATTCCTGTCTACTGACTAACAAAGGACATGAAAGTGCTGTCAAGTGTGCACAGTTTTCACCTAATGGTAGTAAAGTTGTGTCGTGTTCCTCAGACAAGACAGTCAAGGTAAGTAACTAATAGTCTGGAAGTTATTCATGGTTCTGACTCTCCTTCCATGTCTCACGAAATGGATGTATCTTGAACCACCTGTCATGTCTAAATTTTAAATTACATTACTTCATGTCTAGTGAAATGGATGTATCTTGAACCAGCTTTCATGTCTAAATTGTAAATTACATTACTTCATGTCTCACGAAATGGATGTATCTTGAACCACCTGTCATGTCTAAATTTTAAATTACATTCAGACTGAAGGTGGAGGATGTAGTAAAACATTATTTATATGTCAAACACAACTGCACAAATTGATGTTACTGAGTTACCACGTGAAGGAGGTGCCCATGTAACAAATTAGTGCTTGTTAGTGTATCATGTACATGTATGGTGGATTGTAAACTTAGCTACATTTCCATCTGTTCCCCTAGACATGGAAAGAGAGTGAGAGACTAGTAAATATATTTATTTAGTATTATTTTCATTATGCCATCATAGATTTTTAAAGAGTCCCAGATTGTTACTTTATGATCTTTGGTTCATACTTTATTTCTTATTCAGATATTATATACTACACACAATGAACTCAAACCATTAGATAGAGTTCAACATGTTAGTTGTTTGAATAATGCGAGTTTGTAATATTTGAATATAAAATCAACAATTTCAAAATGTTTGAGTTCAAGGACAGCAGTTGTGTGTTAAGGTTTCCATGATATTAGTCTAGTCTACCTTGTATACACATTACGTTCATCTCCACCGTATAGTCCAATGGATTTCTCAGGCACAACACAGCACACCACAGCTCACCACAGCACAGCACAGCACACCACACCATAGCACACAACACCACAACACACCACAGCACACCACACCACACCATACCACACCACAGCACATCACAGCACAGCACAGCACCGTTTTTCCCCACCAACAGCTGTAGTTTATGTTATTGGAGTGTTGATATAAACATTGACATTATTGTATCCTATTGTACTTTTCATACATTGTATATTGTTTTTCCTAGGTGTGGGACAGTCATTCAGGGCAAGAATACTTATCAATGACAGGACATACTGACTTTGTTAACTGGTGTTGTTATTCACCCAATGGTACAATGATAGCATCATGCTCTGATGATAAGACTGTTAGGGTGAGTTCAAATGTGTTTCCATGACAACCATACATGTCATCATCCCAGATACATGCATCTAACTCCTACCTCAGATCCACTGTGTAAAGATGATTGGTAGATGGATGGGTGGGAGGGTTGATGGTGAGTGGATGGATAGATATGTCAATGGGTGGGTTGATGGTGAGTGGATGGATAGATATGTCAATGGGTGGGTTGATGGTGAGTGGATGGATAGATATGTCAATGGGTGGGTTGATGGTGAGTGGTTGGATAGCTATGTCAATGGGTGGGTTGATGGTGAGTGGACGGATAGATATGTCAATGGGTGGGTTGATGGTGAGTGAATGGATAGATATGTCAATGGGTGGGTTGATGGTGAGTGGTTGGATAGCTATGTCAATGGGTGGGTTGATGGTGAGTGGACGGATAGCTATGTCAATGGGTGGGTTGATGGTGAGTGAATGGATAGATATGTCAATGGGTGGGTTGATGGTGAGTGGATGGATGGATAGATATGTCAATGGGTGGGTTGATGGTGAGTGGATGGATGGATAGATATGTCAATGGGTGGGTTGATGGTGAGTGGATGGACGGATAGATATGTCAATGGGTGGGTTGATGGTGAGTGGATGGATAGATATGTCAATGGGTGGGTTGATGGTGAGTGGATGGATGGATAGATATGTCAATGGGTGGGTTGATGGTGAGTGGATGGATAGATATGTCAATGGGTGGGTTGATGGTGAGTGGTTGGATGGATAGATATGTCAATGGGTGGGTTGATGGTGAGTGGATGGATGGATAGATATGTCAATGGGTGGGTTGATGGTGAGTGGATGGATAGATATGTCAATGGGTGGGTTGATGGTGAGTGGTTGGATGGATAGATATGTCAGTGGGTGGGTTGATGGTGAGTGGGTGGATGGATAGATATGTCAATGGGTGGGTTGACGGATGGACAACAAGCTCCTATGCAGTGCTACAGTAAAAAAGTCGACCTCTACAACTTCTGGTCCAACTTTCCAAGTAACGCTGCATTCAGTGTGGGCCGTATTGTATTTTGTCGTAAAACCTCAGTGTTCAAATATAAATAGTTAGAAATTTATCGAAGAGCAGATTTGTTCATAAATGATACAAATTAAACTATTCCTGTTTTGTTAAATTTCTAGATCAGTGGAACAAATTTTGACAAAGTATGTACGTACCGGAATGCTGGATGTCGGTTGATATACAACTACTAAATTTGTATAGACACACTTCACCAGCTTTTGGTGGAATTGTTAACAATCGTAATTTAACAGAACATTTTCATAATTGAGCCAGTCTATTCTGTTGGTAAATTGATTATTATCAAAACCCTGAAAGTTGCGTGTCATAGCTAGTATCCACTTCAAAAAGGTGGCGAACATGTAATATAAACTTTGTGATAAGGCAAACATGGTGCCACTGAAGGCAGTGATATAATTATAGTATCGATGCATCGGAGCATGGGATAGGTGTGTGGATATTGTTGTTATAAAGTAGTAACTCAGTATGTGTTTGGTACTTCTTTCCTCCAGATATGGAATTCACGTGATGGTGGATTAATACATACATTCAGAGTTCATGAAGAAGAAGTCAACATGTGTAGTTGGTCACATGACAGTACAAGAGTTGTATCGTGTTCTAATGATTGGTACATTAGGGTAAGTATTGAATTGTTAGTACTATCATGGTTTTGTTGTGTTCTGACCACTTCTACAGTTAATTGGGCAACTTGGCACAATAAAGCTTAGTACAAAATAATGCTGAAGTACCAGGAGATCTTTAACCTTTATAATGCCATGTCAGCATATATATACAGACAGTCCCTTCTGGGTTCCCAGGCCATGCCAGCATATATATACAGACAGTCCCATCTGGGTTCCCAGGCCATGCCGGCATATATATACAGACAGTCCCATCTGGGTTCCCAGGCCATGCCGGCATATATATACAGACAGTCCCATCTGGGTTCCCAGGCCATGCCGGCATATATATACAGACAGTCCCATCTGGGTTCCCAGGCCATGCCGGCATATATATACAGACAGTCCCATCTGGGTTCCCAGGCCATGCCGGCATATATATACAGACAGTCCCATCTGGGTTCCCAGGCCATGCCGGCATATATATACAGCCAGTCCCATCTGGGTTCCTAGGCCATGCCGGCATATATATACAGACAGTCCCTTCTGGGTTCCCAGGCCATGCCGGCATATATATACAGACAGTCCCTTCCAGGTTCCTAGGCCATGCCGGCATATATACAGCCAGTCCCTTCCAGGTTCCCAGGCCACATCTGCATATATACAGCCAGTCCCTTCCAGGTTCCCAGGCCACATCTGAATATATGCAGATAGTCCCTTCTGGGTTCTCAGGCCACATCTGTATATATGCAGATAGTCCCTTCTGGGTTCTCAGGCCACATCTGAATATATGCAGATAGTCCCTTCTGGGTTCTCAGGCCACATCTGAATATATGCAGACAGTGCCTTCTGGGTTCTCAGGCCACATCTGTATATATGCAGACAGTGCCTTCTGGGTTCTCAGGCCACATCTGTATATATGCAGACAGTGCCTTCTGGGTTCTCAGGCCACATCTGTATATATGCATTAATATTCATTTGACAATATATATTTAATGTGTGGATAAGGAAATAATAGGATTGATTCTACATGTATATTTTATTATTCCTTTCAAATTAAAGTTGATAATAATTATTGTAGAGTAGGTAAGATCCTACTCCTTAGTGGACAAAGTCATGGGCCTAGGGAGTCTTTTGCATGAAAAGTATTCACCATCTTAAGGGTTGATTTCTGGTTCAACATCTTTCAATCATTTTGTTGTGACAACCAAATCTTTCCTTCCTGCTGTGACATTGGTAGATATTCATCTATGTAATGTGATAAAAATGAATGCAATAGTATATTCTGTACTTTTCATAACTTGTACCATGACATCCGTGTGATGACTACAAGAGTGAGATAATTGGCCTTTCTTACTCATAGGTTATCATACATACCCATTTTCAAACTATGTTGAACAGTTTACTGAATCCCTAACTTTCATGTGTAAGAAATAAACATATAGATTATAATATGTTAATATCATACAATCATGATGTTGCATTCACAGAATAAGCTTTATCATGCTTTAATGCCCATGATCAGGGTAGGTATGATGTCTTTATACTTAGTGTTTGTCTAGACTGTAAGATGTGTCATGTCATACTGCCCTCACTGGTCTACTCTGAAGGGGGTTGACCGATGTGTGAGGGCGCTCTCTCATGGCATACCTTACAGTTTTGGTCAGGTTTTCATGTTAGTGTTGGCATACTTTTAATTTTGATATAAATTAATATTGATTTTATTCTTACTAGATTTGGATTGTTATGAAATATTAATAATATTTTTTACTCATATCAGATTTGAAATGAAGCTTTGATATTGAATCAGATTAATTGTTAACAAATTTTGGATGAAGTGGAATCCTCAATATTAATATTCATTGTATTGTAATTACCAATTAACAAATTGTAAATTTTGTAAAACTTTGACATTATTGCATCCTTTCCAGATTTTAAATGTAGTAAAAGTCTTGACATTTATTTTATTATTTTCAGATTTACCGTAGGGTGTAGTAAAATTCTTGATATCTGTCTGATTATTTCAGATTTGGGATGTAGTAAAAGCCAGCTTGATTACAGAAATAGCTGGACATGATGATGCTGTCAGAGCATGTCACTTCTCACCAGATGACGATTACTTAATCAGCTGTTCACAAGACTGTACTGTCAAGGTATGTGAAACAATTATCCACATTAATATGGCAAATGATGTATTGGTTGTAAGTGGGTTGTACATTACATGTTGTATTGGTTGTAGGTGGGTTGTACATTACATGATATATTGGTTGTAAGTGGGTTGTACATTACATGATGTATTGGTTGTAAGTGGGTTGTACATTACATGATATATTGGTTGTAAGTGGGTTGTACATTACATGATATATTGGTTGTAAGTGGGTTGTACATTACATGATATATTGGTTGTAAGTGGGTTGTACATTACATGATGTATTGGTTGTAAGTGGGTTGTACATTACATGATATATTGGTTGTAAGTGGGTTGTACATTACATGATGTATTGGTTGTAGGTGGGTTGTACATTACATGATGTATTGGTTGTAGGTGGGTTGTACATTACATGATGTATTGGTTGTAGGTGGGTTGTACATTACATGATATATTGGTTGTAAGTGGGTTGTACATTACATGATGTATTGGTTGTAAGTGGGTTGTACATTACATGATGTATTGGTTGTAGGTGGGTTGTACATTACATGATGTATTGGTTGTAAGTGGGTTGTACATTACATGATGTATTGGTTGTAGGTGGGTTGTACATTACATGATATATTGGTTGTAAGTGGGTTGTACATTACATGATGTATTGGTTGTAAGTGGGTTGTACATTACATGATATATTGGTTGTAAGTGGGTTGTACATTACATGATGTATTATGTATTGGTTGTAGGTGGGTTGTACATTACATGATATATTGGTTGTAAGTGGGTTGTACATTACATGATGTATTGGTTGTAAGTGGGTTGTACATTACATGATATATTGGTTGTAAGTGGGTTGTACATTACATGATGTATTGGTTGTAGGTGGGTTGTACATTACATGATATATTGGTTGTAAGTGGGTTGTACATTACATGATGTATTGGTTGTAAGTGGGTTGTACATTACATGATGTATTGGTTGTAAGTGGGTTGTACATTACATGATGTATTGGTTGTAGGTGGGTTGTACATTACATGATATATTGGTTGTAAGTGGGTTGTACATTACATGATGTATTGGTTGTAAGTGGGTTGTACATTACATGATGTATTGGTTGTAAGTGGGTTGTACATTACATGATGTATTATGTATTGGTTGTAGGTGGGTTGTACATTACATGATGTATTGGTTGTAAGTGGGTTGTACATTACATGATATATTGGTTGTAAGTGGGTTGTACATTACATGATGTATTATGTATTGGTTGTAGGTGGGTTGTACATTACATGATGTATTGGTTGTAAGTGGGTTGTACATTACATGATGTATTGGTTGTAAGTGGGTTGTACATTACATGATGTATTGGTTGTAGGTGGGTTGTACATTACATGATGTATTGGTTGTAAGTGGGTTGTACATTACATGATGTATTGGTTGTAAGTGGGTTGTACATTACATGATGTATTGGTTGTAAGTGGGTTGTACATTACATGATGTATTGGTTGTAAGTGGGTTGTACATTACATGATGTATTATGTATTGGTTGTAGGTGGGTTGTACATTACATGATGTATTGGTTGTAAGTGGGTTGTACATTACATGATGTATTATGTATTGGTTGTAGGTGGGTTGTACATTACATGATGTATTGGTTGTAGGTGGGTTGTACATTACATGATGTATTGGTTGTAAGTGGGTTGTACATTACATGATATATTGGTTGTAAGTGGGTTGTACATTACATGATGTATTGGTTGTAAGTGGGTTGTACATTACATGATGTATTGGTTGTAAGTGGGTTGTACATTACATGATGTATTGGTTGTAAGTGGGTTGTACATTACATGATGTATTGGTTGTAGGTGGGTTGTACATTACATGATATATTGGTTGTAAGTGGGTTGTACATTACATGATATATTGGTTGTAAGTGGGTTGTACATTACATGATGTATTGGTTGTAGGTGGGTTGTACATTACATGATATATTGGTTGTAAGTGGGTTGTACATTACATGATATATTGGTTGTAAGTGGGTTGTACATTACATGATGTATTGGTTGTAAGTGGGTTGTACATTACATGATATATTGGTTGTAAGTGGGTTGTACATTACATGATATATTGGTTGTAAGTGGGTTGTACATTACATGATGTATTGGTTGTAGGTGGGTTGTACATTACATGATGTATTATGTATTGGTTGTAGGTGGGTTGTACATTACATGATATATTGGTTGTAGGTGGGTTGTACATTACATGATATATTGGTTGTAAGTGGGTTGTACATTACATGATATATTGGTTGTAAGTGGGTTGTACATTACATGATGTATTGGTTGTAGGTGGGTTGTACATTACATGATGTATTATGTATTGGTTGTAAGTGGGTTGTACATTACATGATGTATTGGTTGTAGGTGGGTTGTACATTACATGATATATTGGTTGTAAGTGGGTTGTACATTACATGATGTATTGGTTGTAGGTGGGTTGTACATTACATGATGTATTGGTTGTAAGTGGGTTGTACATTACATGATGTATTGGTTGTAGGTGGGTTGTACATTACATGATATATTGGTTGTAAGTGGGTTGTACATTACATGATGTATTGGTTGTAGGTGGGTTGTACATTACATGATATATTGGTTGTAAGTGGGTTGTACATTACATGATGTATTGGTTGTAGGTGGGTTGTACATTACATGATGTATTGGTTGTAGGTGGGTTGTACATTACATGATGTATTTTCTATTGGTTGTAGGTGGGTTGTACATTACATGATGTATTTTCTATTGGTTGTAAGTGGGTTGTACATTACATGTTGTATTGGTTGTAGGTGGGTTGTACATTACATGATGTATTTTCTATTGGTTGTAAGTGGGTTGTACATTACATGATGTATTGGTTGTAAGTGGGTTGTACATTACATGATGTATTTTCTATTGGTTGTAAGTGGGTTGTACATTACATGATGTATTGGTTGTAAGTGGGTTGTACATTACATGATGTATTGGTTGTAAGTGGGTTGTACATTACATGATGTATTGGTTGTAAGTGGGTTGTACATTACATGATGTATTGGTTGTAAGTGGGTTGTACATTACATGATATATTGGTTGTAAGTGGGTTGTACATTACATGATGTATTGGTTGTAAGTGGGTTGTACATTACATGATGTATTGGTTGTAAGTGGGTTGTACATTACATGATGTATTGGTTGTAAGTGGGTTGTACATTACATGATGTATTGGTTGTAAGTGGGTTGTACATTACATGATGTATTGGTTGTAAGTGGGTTGTACATTACATGATATATTGGTTGTAAGTGGGTTGTACATTACATGATATATTGGTTGTAAGTGGGTTGTACATTACATGATGTATTGGTTGTAAGTGGGTTGTACATTACATGATATATTGGTTGTAAGTGGGTTGTACATTACATGATATATTGGTTGTAAGTGGGTTGTACATTACATGATGTATTGGTTGTAAGTGGGTTGTACATTACATGATATATTGGTTGTAAGTGGGTTGTACATTACATGATATATTGGTTGTAGGTGGGTTGTACATTACATGATGTATTGGTTGTAAGTGGGTTGTACATTACATGATGTATTGGTTGTAAGTGGGTTGTACATTACATGATGTATTGGTTGTAAGTGGGTTGTAGATTACATGATGTATTGGTTGTAAGTGGGTTGTACATTACATGATGTATTATGTATTGATTGTAGGTATGGGATATTTCAAGTGATAAGTGGGTTGTACATTACATGATGTATTTTCTATTGGTTGTAGGTATGGGATATTTCAAGTGATAAGTGGGTTGTACATTACATGATGTATTTTCTATTGGTTGTAGGTATGGGATATTTCAAGTGATAAGTGGGTTGTACATTACATGATGTATTTTCTATTGGTTGTAGGTATGGGATATTTCAAGTGATAAGTGGGTTGTACATTACATGATGTATTGGTTGTAGGTGGGTTGTACATTACATGATATATTGGTTGTAGGTGGGTTGTACATTACATGATGTATTGGTTGTAGGTGGGTTGTACATTACATGATGTATTGGTTGTAAGTGGGTTGTACATTACATGATATATTGGTTGTAAGTGGGTTGTACATTACATGATGTATTTTCTATTGGTTGTAGGTATGGGATATTTCAAGTGATAAGTGGGTTGTACATTACATGATATATTGGTTGTAAGTGGGTTGTACATT